>NC_137665.1:22857739-23095239 GCF_963422515.1 Blennius ocellaris | reverse complement strand
CATTGGGCCAGCTCTATACCCTCCACCAGGTACTTGAGGGTTCATGGGAGTTCTCCCAACCAGTCCACATGTGTTTTGTGGATCTGGAGAAGGCATTCAACCGCGTCCATCGGGATGTCCTGTGTGGAGTGCTCCAGGAGTATGGAGTCCGGACCCTTTGTTAAGGGCTGTTCGGTCCTTGTACGCCCGAAGCAGGAGTTTGGTTTGCATTGCTGGCAGTAAGTCAGACCTGTTCCCAGTGCACGTTGGCCTCCGGCAGGGCTGTCCTTTGTCACCGGTTCTGTTCATCACCTACATGGACAGAAAGTCTCCTCAGACCCCAGGTACAGCATATCCAGGATCGCCTAACAGCCGGATGTCGGTGTGGAGGATGCCATCCTCTACCTCCTACATCGGGCCCACTCCCACCTGGACAAGGGAAGTGGCACAGTGAGGATCCTTTTCCTGGACTTCTCAAGTGCTTTCAACACGAACCAGCCCCTTTTGCTCCAGGACAAACTAAAGAGCATGGGAGTGGACCCCTACCTGGTGGCCTGGATCTCCTGCTACCTCACCGACAGGCCACAGTATGTCAGGCTGAAAGACATCACATCTGACACTGTGATCAGCAGCACTGGAGCCCCCCCAGGGCACAGTGCTGGCCCCTCTTCTCTTCACCCTGTACACCTCGGACTTCTGCTACAACTCAGAGCTGTGTCACATACAGAAGTATGCTGATGACACAGCCATCATTGGATGTATCAGGGCAGAGAGAAGGAGTACCGGGGTCTGGTGGGGGATTTCGCTGTCTGGTGCCGCAGTAACCGCCTGGAACTCACTACTTCCAAGACGAAGGAGATGGTCATAGACTTTGGGAAGTCCAGACCAAAGCTGAGACCAGTCCTTCTGGAGGGAGAGGAGGTGGAGGTTGTTGACTCCAACAAATACCTGGGACTGTGGCTGGACAACAAACTGGACTGGGCAAGACACACCAGCTACCTGTACAGGAAGGCTCAGAGAAGGCTGTGCTTCCTGAGGAGACTGTGCTCCTTCAACATCTGCAGCAAACTGCTGTGGATGTTTTACCAGTCTGTTGTGGCCAGTGTCCTCTTTTACACCATGGTGTGCTGGGGGGCCAGCACATCCAAGAAGGGCATGTCCAGACTGGACAAACTGATCAGGTGGGCCAGCTCTGTGGTCGGCATGAAGCTGGACTCTCTGGTGACGGTAGCAGAGGCGAGAACACTGAAAAAACTGCTGGACATTATGGACAATACCAGCCACCCTCTGCATGCCGTTATCATCAACCAGAGGAGCCTGATTAGTGATAGACTGCTACTTCCAAAATGTCGTACAAACAGACTAAAGAACTCCTTTGTCCCTCAGGCCATCAAGCTGTACAACTCCTCACTGGGGGGAGGAGGGGTCTGCGGGGTCAGAGGGGTCTGAGGATGGAAGGGAAGTAGCAGCTACGCTACCCAACTTGTAAACCTGACTGTAATCACATTGCATTTTTAATGTCACCTGTCATTTTATATTTTATTTGGGGTTCTTATTCTTTTGCTATTTCTACTTAGTTAAGGTTAGTGAAGTGTCTTCATAATATTGTACATAATTATTTATCTTATTTTATTATTTTATCTTGTTTCTATAGACTTATCCTATTTTATTACTTTTTTATTCTTTGCTCTCTGTGTGCTGTTCCTTTCCTGTTAAAGCTGCTGGAACTCGAATTTCCCTGAGGGAGTCATCCCAAGGGATTAATAAAGTGTCTCTGAATCTGAATCTGAATCTGAATCTGAAGCTGAATCTGAATCTGAATCTCTAGGCACAGCCAGGGGCTGGAGGGGGTCCGGTTTGGGGACCACAGGATCTCATCTCTGCTTTTTGCAGATGATGTGGTTCTGCTGGCTTCATTGAACCTGAATCTCGAGCATGGACTGGCACGGTTCGCAGCCAAGTGTGAAGCAGCTGGGATGAGGATCAGCACCTCTAAATCAGAGGCCATGGTACTCGACCGGACAAAGGTGGCTTGCTCCCTTTAGTTCGGTGAAGTGCCCTTGTCAGCCCAAGTGGAGGAGTTCCCAGTGTTTCAGGGTCTTCTTCATGAGTGGGGGAAGATGGAGCATGAGATCGACAGGCGGATTGATGCAGCGTCTGCAGTTATGCAGACGTTGTATCAGTCCGTCGTGATGAAGAGGGAGTTGAGCCAAAAAAGTGAAACTCGCGATTTACCAGTCAATTTTGTCATTCCTACCCTCTCCTATGGTCATGAACTATGGGTCATGACCGAAAGAACGAGATCCCGGATACAAGCGACTGAAATGAGCTTCCTCCGTAGGGTGGCTGGGCGCATCCTTAGAGACAGGGTGAGGAGCTCAGTCACTCTTAGAGACAGGGTGAGGAGCTCAGTCCCCCATAGAGATAGGGTGAGGAGCTCAGTCCCCCTTAGAGATAGGGTGAGGAGCTCAGTCACCCTTAGAGATAGGGGGAGGAGCTCAGTCACCCTTAGAGATAGGGTGAGGAGCTCAGTCACCAGGGAGGAGCTCAGAGTAGAGTCGCTGCTCCTCCACATCCAGAGGAGCCAGCTGAGGTGGCTCGGGCATCTGTTTCGGACGCCCCCCGGACGCCTCGCCAGGGAGAGGTTCCAGCATGTCCCTCCGGTAGGAGGCCTCGGGGCAGACCCAGGACACGCTGGAGGGACTATGTCTCTCTATGGCCTGGGAACACCTTGGGGTGCCACCGGAAGAGCTGGAAGAAGTGTCTGGGGTGAGGGAAGTCTGGGCAACTCTGCTCGGACTGCTACCTCCGCGAACCTGACCCGGATAAGCGGCAGAAAATAGATGGACATCTTGTATTGGTTCAGTTATGTGCTTTTAAATAATCATAACATATTTGGTGTTTGGTTCATTCCATATCAACTGCTCCTACAATTTGTCTTTGTGATCCGTCCCTCCAAAGAGAGGACACCTGTTTTCAGGGGACACTTGCCCTTGGATTTTAGGGTGTCACTAAATCAGAGGTTTTACCGTATATAGTTGTATTGTGAATACAGTAGGACTTATTCCACTCTGATAGATGGTGCTGAAGAGCCACTACTGTGCTGTGCAGCGGTATTGCTGTAGCAGTATGGCGAACACCATTACACAGCATGAGCACTTGTCCTGTTCTGTCCAGTAAACACAGAGATTTAATCTCTTTTCCTGGACATTGAGATGCCTCGTAATGATTGAGTCATTCAAAACCTGTACAACTGGCTGACTGACGGCGGCTCTGCTAATGGCTGACTGATGCCAGCAGCTCAGTGAACAGCTCATAACAGAGGAAGTTATCATTGTTGAGGACATTGATCAGATTCTCTTCACAACAATATAAAATGAAAGGAAATAAACTACAAGTACTATCAGGTATCAGAATGTTTACTGTATACTTTGTAAAAAGTGGTACAATATGTAGGTGTATTTATTATGTTTACAAAAATACTTTATGCACTTTATTTTCATTTTTCAGCCCAGTGTGTTCAGTGCAGTGCTGCCACAGTTACCTTGAAAAGTAATGTGATTACTGATGACTAGTTTCTCCTTTAAAGTAACTTGGTTACTTCAAAGATTACTTGTTTTTAAAAGTAACTAAGTTAGATTACAAGTTACTTTTTAGTTACTTTCAGCAGCTGCCAACAACAACCCCATCTCAACATGAAAATAAAGTTTTACCAAAGATTCTGCTGATCACTGCCTGGCCTCCTGCTGATATATATGTAACCTTTAACCTTTATTCTTTGTTGTATTTATTTCTGGGTCACGGTTTTATTATCAGATTTTTACTATTACTGGTATTTATTTACCCGGAGATTTAGTTGTAGTCTGTTGTTGCACTATTTATCTAATTATTTATTTGCACTCCCTTTATGCCTCTATAGCCCCATTTCCACCACACAAAAAGTGCGTTTCCACCACAGGAATGCGGAAACAACTGCTCCAAACTGCCAAACCGCTCCAAAGGCGGCTGCTTTTCCGCTACCTTTCCGTTGGGGTACCCAGGACCATGGTATGGGTCTCAGTTTGAGGAGCTGTCTGCTGATTGGTCAGTGATTTACCACACACCCTCTATATTTTAATGTGTCGGCTGGATGAATCCTCTGCTGTCAGTGTGGTCAGCTTTGCACTGGTGTTTTTAGTTTTTTTCCCCCTTTTCTTTTCTTTGCTGCTCAACTTTAGTGTGGGGCTTGGGACTTTGCATCATGTTGGAGCTTTCTGTTTGCAGCATAGCGTGGCTGCGCGGCTCCGGGACACGGGGGCTCCGAGCTCCGAGCTCCGAGCTCCGTGCTCCGTGCTCCGTGCTTCTCTGCATCGTGTCCGTGGTCTGTCCCTGCGATGTCGCGGCACTGACCGCGGTTGAACAGAACGCTGACCATCTCTGCCTTTGAACAGAAACCACAGACCAGTGGCTGTCCCATGGCCGGCGGCCGGCGCTTCCGCGGCCGGCACATGGCGTTACAGAGAAGCTCGAAGCGCGGAGACTCCGTGTTCCAGAGCGGAGCTGCTGGAGCGCGATCAGCGCCGGAGTGGAGTGGCTGCTCCTGAGTTTGAGCAGAAAGCTCAAGGCTCCCGTGTCTGTGCCGCAGCCAGCCGGGGCGCTCGGGTGCGGGGCCAGTCGCCGGAGCGTTCGCTCTCTCTGGACCAACACGGAAGTTGCGGCTGCAGCTCTGCAGCTACAAAAAATAACAGTTAACTAAACAACAAGTGCAAAGTGGAGGATGTAAACAACAACAGAGGATTCATAAGATCCAGATCTGCAGCCAAGCTGAGACTATTGTTGTAACGTCACATATCTGCAGAGCTCTTATTCCTCGCACACTTTTTTAGCTCCTCTCTGCAGTGGAAACGGGTACTGGAGGTTTCGCTTTACTGTACCACTCCGTTCCGTCCCCGCACTTTTGTGCGGTGGAAACGGGGCTTTTGAGACCTTTTAATTGCCCCCCGGGGGAGAAATAAAGTCTTTCATTGACTGATTGATTTGTTGATTGAAACCAAAGGGCGGAGCTTCCTGCTAATGTGTATTTTTACTGAGGAAAATTCTCAAAAACGTCTCTGCAGTTATATTCTTGTTGCAATGTCAAGATTTATTGATTACCTGAACACACTGTTGGACAGAGTTGCCTGTGAAGTGGAGAAGGGGGGCGGGTCAGGGGAATGTGCAGAGACTGCATGTGTGGGTGTGTATATGTGAGTTTGGAGGAGAATAAAGGAGTGTCAAATTACAGGCAAGAAACTTGTCTTCTTTTCCAACGCCCTGTGGGACGCTACAACAGAAACTCACCATGACTTGGATAAGTAACTTTAATCTGATGACTGGTTTGGAAATAGTAACACATTAGATTGCTCGTTACTGAAAAAGTAATCATGTTATGGCCACCTTTCCTCAAGTAGTTTATGTTTCAGTTCAGGAGTTCTGAGCCTCTGGCTCTATATTTGTTTGTAAATTGTGATTGTTCAGACGGGGAGACGGAAGATCTAAGACAAGCGGCCAGTAGGCTATGCCGCATGAAGGGGCCTTAGAGTAACGCTACTAATTAACGCATTACCGGCATCACTGGTTCTATGGCAGAGCACATAAGTATGTCCAGGCATTTTCTTTTTATATGATCTGTTTAGTTCAGTGTTCAAACAGAGACACAATAGAGGGAACAACATCTTGACTCATGTACTTAGTTCAGTGTCAGTAACTCAGAGTACTGAATCACTCATGATTCGGTTATTGTGTGAGTTAGTTGTACTTACTGCAGGTTACACTGCTTTCATTGTGCTGTTTAGGAAAAATACAATGGTTACTTTGAGACATTTACAGTAGTCTCAGTTGCAAGAAACTTGATTCATTCAGGCCCCATTTACAACAAATACGATTATATCCGTTACACTTTCTTCACTATTGGGGGGGTCCATTTAAATGACACCGGTGTGCAGATAAACTGTATCTGCAAAGTTTTTTTTCCCGGCTCCCGAGGTGGAAAGATTCTTTTACAGTCACTGTTCCCTCCTGAAGAGACTACTGGAGGCTATGGAGCCTGTGACTGTGCATGAGCATCTCTCCCTCTCCCTCCCCTTCCTTCTGCTCATCCACTTGTAAACAATCATGGCCGACCCATAGTGGTATGACTTACGGTCCGTATTCTAGTTTTATCATCCATATTAGTAGTTTTATAGTTGAGACTGTCCCCCGATAGCATCCAATGCGTCTTCAGTTCATACAGATGTGTGGTTCTCTCCATTTCCTTCACGTGTATAGTGTATTCGTCGCTGCAAACATCTGTGTGGTTCCATTACAAAATCGAGCAACAGCACTCGCCTGGTCCAGCATACTAACTCCATTATTGTCAATGTATTTGCTGCGGCAGTGTAAACTCACTCCTTTTTTAATGGATTAGGTTTTATCACGTGAAATGTTGTCGTGTAAACGGGGCCTCAGAAACCCCCATGCTGTCAGACTGATGACAAAATGCATAACAGGGTCTTATTGTCACAAGCGTGTTTATCTCCCTAATAGAACTAAACATCTCTGATGACCAGCTGATTCTCAGTGACACGTCTTTATGTACAGCAGCAGAGAAACATGATTCACATTTATTTAAGAGAAGCTTAAAAAACTGTGACACAGACTCAGTAGAAACATCAAAAGATGGTCTACGCTGGAGAAAAGGGGTAAAAATCAAGTGTGTGTGTGTGTGTGTGTATAAGTCTGAGTGAGTGCGAGTGCGAGTGCGAGTGTGTGTGTGTGTGTATGTGTGTGTGTGTGTGTGTGTGTGTGTGTGTGTGTGTGTGTGTGTGTGTGTGTGTGTGTGTGTGTGTGTGTGTGTGTGTGTGTGTGTGTGTGTGCGTGTGTACGCACACGTTCACCACAAACTGCTGACATCTGTCACAGCTCGCTACTGGCTTAACCAAGAGCCTGGCGGGAAGCTAAGTGGTCATAGCACCTAGGATATAACCTTGGCCGAGATAATCCGGCCAAATGGATTGAGGCAGGTGGCTTTCAGTCACAGGCCTGCATGACCTGAACCATCAGAGCCTGTCTGCTTCACATCTTTCACACTAAAATCAACTTTTGAATTTCATGTTTCAGGTTCTTGAGCAGAAGAAGGAACATTTTGTGCAGGGCTCCAGTGACAATACAACTCTGCTTGGTTTATTGAAAAAGGGAAATTAGATTCTCGCTTTCGAGATGAGAATTTCCTCTGAGTTTATAAATACCCTGCAGGAGCATCTGTGTGTGTGTCCAAAAGCGGAAGCTGGGAGCTTCACTGTTTGTTTCTTCAACCCTGACACATCGTCAGCATGAGTCAGGGTGTGACTAGCAGATGATACAGTGAGCTGCTGCATAAACATTTGTTACAAAGCAGTCGTGATCAGTTCTCCCGCCGTCACTTTCAATAGCGCTGGGCAGATCTGCTAATGTGTGAGAGCACCTGAGGAAATTACAAAAGACACTCAAGAAAGAAAATCTATCACTTGCAATCTCTTGGAAGCAGGCATTGAACTGATTTGTCTTGATTGTTCGATATCTGAGTAATAAAGGTGGATAGAAGAAGGTCCAGGCGCCGTGTGCTTCAGAACAGAGACAAGACTTGTCCTTGTCTGACGCCATCAAATCTAGATTTGTACTAAACCTTAATAAGACACCTTCTACAACCTGCTAGTTTTATTTGGATGATTCCTTTAAAACTCTTTAAAATGAGCTTAAATGTTATGATGGTATGCCAATAGGTCTGTTCAATAGAGTACGTGAATTCTAAGTTAGCACCATTTTGTGACTACAGACTGTCCGGATAAAAGACGATGTCCTAATAAAGACTATGCTCCATACAGTGTAAAATAACAGCTCTACCTTGTTCCACCTGTCCTCTGAGAGGGAGGACATCCTCTGAATGGAGACAAATCTGATGGACGTTTGCTTTTTATTTCCGTTGTCACAGTGCAGAATTGTTTCTCTTGGAATCTCAATACTTCCTGCTTACTCTGCAACATGTGCACTGGCATGTTTCCATGGCAGTTTTTAGGTCAGTATACACTAAATCCCTCTGCACGGAAGAGAGGACACCTTGTATGTCTGGGTATATATGTCATCAGTGCTACCAAAAATCCTCCACTTGAAAATCCTCCACTGGTCATCTAAAACCTTTGCTATGGCTTCTCTATGTTGGTAGTGATTCCACTCCAAAGAGCAAGGTGAGATGAAAACAGATGTATGAAGCCCTTTTTCATTAAAGCCTCCCGTGATACTCCCGAGAAACACTACAGACTGCCAACACCACCGTGAAGACAAACACTGGTGGATTAACCCTTCTGATCAAGCTAATGAAGGAAGTTTTTACTTTACTCTGCTGCTCTCAATTGTTTTCAAAAGGAGAAACTCATTCTCATGAGACTGAAACATGGATCATGAAGACCACTGCACACATTTCTTCTCCAGTGGGTTAACTTTGTGTTATATCGATGACACTACACCAAGGCTTCAGTCCTCCTCCCCTTCAGCACTGGCTTTTATTCCGTGTGTCTCCATTCATGTAGTAGTGAGAAAACTTTGGAGGAGCATGAAGCGAAGATTCTCTGCTTGAGACAGGCTGCACGGAGGGCCGTGGCTGCTGAAATTACGTAATCCGGCCACTCGGAGCTCATGGACCAGTCAAGCATAAAACAGCCTGGAGTTGGAGTTGGATCATTTTTAGGTCATGCTTTTTGAAGCGTCCCAGGACATTTAAAAAACCCACTTATTTTGGTCCTGATGCAAGTGGCTTCATTATTTTCAAGTCTCAAGTGTATTCAGCTGAAATCCAAGTAAAACTGTGATTAGGCTATTATCTGATTCTTCCTCCTGGTGTTTTTGATGCACAGTTTGACTTCACAGATGTATTCTCAGATTTGAATCTGACAAACTAGCTGCAGGTATGAAAGTGTAATGAGGATGGAGCTTTCACCAGTTACATCGCAGTGTTACAGTGTTAATTGAAAAATGGGTAAAATGTGCTTATAGAAGGGAGAATGACTTGATCTGCTTGGTGTTTGTTTGATCTCTACAAAGACTGATGCAGAAAGCTGAAAACAAAACCAAATACTTCTTTCATGATCCCTGTGTTGTGGTCTCCGTGAAATCCTCCCTCTCCAGCCCTCTGCACCTAATCCCCAATCTCTTCCAGGGAGAAAATGTTCCCCATTTTTCTCTGTCAGATCAGATGGGTTTATCTCGTACCAGCTTAATTTGAATGACTTGAAGGACAGATTGCTGGAAATCTCAGTTCACAAGTCGTTCAAAAGTCAAATTATAACAACAGCTACTTTCTTGAATAACCTCATAATAATCAGTATCACCATGGACAAAGAGCACAACAGGCCATGGAAGATGAGCAATGTCATTTACAATGCAATGTAAAAACAAAAAAACAAACTTCACAAAAAAAGTTCAATAACTAAAGTTTTGCTCAATCAAGAGAAAGGTTTTAGTCTATTTTCATGGAAAATGATGAATGTGAGCACCACCAATCACCTTCCCCAAAAGCCTAGTCTGGACTCTTCCATCATGTCTAATTATCGTCCAATCTCAAAGCTTCCATTTTTGTCAAAGGTTTTAGAAATAAGTGTTTTTGCTCAATTGCAAGCATTTTTAGATGCACATAATATTTCCGATGCTTTTCAGTCAGGCTATAAAGCTCTGCATAGCACAGAACCTGCACCTTTAAAGGTATTTAAATATCTGTTTTTAGTGACTGATTTGGGTGACTCTGCCATTTGAGTGGTTTCAGACCTGACTGCTGCTTTTGACACAGTTGACCATACAATTCTTTTAAAGCATTTGGAACACTGTGTGGGTGTCAGGGGGACGGCCATGGAGTGGTTTAAGTCTTACCTGTCGGGTTTCAGTCAGGCTGGGGGACTCCACCTAATCTTTTGCTCACCTCCATCGTGGAGTCCCCCAGGGTTCAATTATCGCACCTGTGCTCTTCGCACTATATATTCTCCTCCCTCAGCCAAATCTTTAAAAAACACGGCATCTCCTATCACTTTTATGCAGATGACTGCCAAATTTACATGCCATTAGGAAGAATGCAGACAGCCCCCTGACACCCCTACTTCAGTGCTTAAGTGACGTCAAGGTTTGGTTGGCTCACAACTTTTTAAATCTGAATGAGGAAAAAACTGCAATTGGCCCCTGGGACCCCCAAAATGGCATGGGTCCCCTGCAACAATATGTCCATCCCTCAGCCACCAGCCTTGGCATCATTGTTGACTGTGATTTTAAACTCAATAAACAGATTGGCACCATTGTTAAATCTAGTTTTTAACACCTTCAACTTATAGACAAAGTAGAAATCTTTTTTAACTCTTCAAACCAGTTCCTTAGACAAACCATAAAGTTAAGGGGCATAGAGCGTTCTCCATTTGTGGCCCTCAGCTGTGGAACACTCTGCCCCTCCACGTACAAATGGCCCCCTTTAATTCTCGGGCTTTTAACACCATGTGAGTTGTATGGTCCTCTGTGTCTTTTATTTAGTTTTATTGTTGTAAATTTTAATTTATTGTAATTTTATTGTATTTCTTAATTTTTTTAATGTCTGAGATAATTTATTGTTTTTAATTATTTTATTATTTTATTTTGTCATTAGTTGAATGACCTGTTTGGTTTCACCTTATTTTATTTCACTTATTGTTTTTTTTTATTTTTTATAACAACAGATCTTATCTTCAAAACACTCCATGGATAAACATCAAAGGAGACGAGAGACCCCGTCCGATGAGGCGCAGCCGGGGCCCCACCCTGGAGCCAGGCCGGGGGATGGGGCTTGTTTGCGAGCGCCTGGTGGCCGGGGGCTCTTGCCCGAGGGCCCCTCCTCCTTTTCCTCCTGCGTGCCCACCACCCACAGAGGATGCCGTAGGGGTTGGGTGCAGTGTGGATTGGGTGGCAGTCGATGGCAGGGGCCTCGACGACCCGATCCTCGGACACAGAATCTGGTTTTCGGGACATGGAATGTGACCACTTCTCTGGAGTTGCCCACAGTATGAGGCAGCAGGCTGGCGTGGGCTTGCTTATTGCCCCACAGCTCAGCCACCATGTGTTGGAGTTCACCCCGGTGAATGAGAGGGTCACGTCCCTACGCCTTCGAGTACACTGTAATAAGTGATATGGCCAATAAGTTAACCTAACTTTTTTGTATCAGTTACTTCCACTTTCCATAATGAGTTATTGGATTTGAATTTGATAATATGAGTTATTGGTAGTCTAACTCAAGGTTGTAAGCCAGTTTAATGAGGTGGAAATTTCAATATGTCAATATAACTTGTCCATGTCAGTTATAAAAGAATAACTGGATCTCTTGAAAATGGACCATCCCCCCTAGTGACTCTACAATATCAATGCCTGATACAAATAATGCTGGACATTTGGTCTTAATTTGATAAGGGAAGAATTATTATGATGTAAGATTTTAAAACTTGAGCAAGTAGTTCACCCTATTGCAATTGCAGAAGAGGAATGCAAACAAAACAATTTAGGACTGTGAGAAGAGAGCTGCAGAGGACTACTTTTTGTACACAGCAGGTACAGTTGCGCTTGTGTTCCAGACAACAGTTATATGCATGAGAGAACCTTTTCTCAAAAGGAAGGGCTGTTTGAGGACAAAATAAAGCTTTAAACAATAAATGTGTTGAATACTTTCACTGTGGAATTCTTTCAGATGAGACTTCTTTTAAATGGTAAAAATATACTTTGTTGGCTTCCAAAACACTTAATAGATCTACTGTTCTGTCACTATGCTCTGCTTCTGCAAACCTTTAATGTTGATAGTGTTACATGGCCATTGTATTTACAGACAACAATGGTCTTACAAAATTCGTTTTACTTTCCAAGGCTCATACTGAGAATCTGGATGAAGTCACGAAGGGGATACAGCTTGGTCTTCTGATTTGCTATGAAGGAGGTGAACGGGGAGCCGTTCCCCACGAAGTCTTCGACGTGGCGGTTGTGGTGGAGACTGTTGGGATTCACAACATTAAAGATGTGGCACACGGCTTTGCAATGCTTCTGGGAATTATCTACTGTGTGAATCTTCAGTACCCAGATGCCATGAAGTATTCTTTTGAGTTTCTTCACAGAGTGGTGATGAAGATACAACCAGACCAAGCATCAGTCCGAGTTCATGGATTGAGAAACAAAATCCTCAGGTACAGACTGTAATAGCAGCCAATTTACTGTGTATTGTTAGATGTTTGGACTTTGTTTCTGACAAAGTCCAAATGCTATTGGACTTCTGTGCCAGTCACAGTTTTTGCCAGTCACAGTTTGTCCATAACGAACACCATGTTGGAGCACAGGGGTGTCCATAAGTGCACATGGCACCAGGATACCCGAATGATAGACTTTGTGGCCGTGTCATCTGATCTCTGGCCACGTGTCTTGGACACTCGGGTAAAGAGAGGGGCAGAGCTGTCAACTGATCACCACCTGGTGGTGAGTTGGATGCGCTGGACCGGGAGGAGGCCGGATAGACTCGGCAGGCCCAAACGTGTTGTGAGGGTCTGCTGGGAACACCTGGCCGAGCCCTCCGTCCACGCAGCCTTCAACTCCCACCTCCGGGAGAGCTTCTCACAGATCCCGAGGGAGGTTGGAGACATTGAGTCTGAGTGGACCATGTTCTCCACTTCCATTGTTGAAGCTGCTGCTCGGAGCTGTGGCCGCAGGGTCTCTGGCGCCTGTCGTGGCGGCAATCCCCGAACCCGGTGGTGGCAACCGGAAGTAAGGGATGCCGTCAAGCTGAAGAAGGAGTCCTACCGGGCACTGTTAGCTCATAGGACTCCTGAGGCAGCTGACAGGTACCGGCAGGCCAACTACAAGCGAACTACCGCCAGGTCTGTGGTGGAGGCAAAAACTCAGGTCTGGGAGGAGTTCGGAGAGGCCATGGAGGAGGACTATTGGTCAGTCCTGAGGAAATTCTGGCAAACCGTCCGGCGCCTCAGGAAGGGGAAGCAGTTCTCCACCAACACTGTTTACAGTGGAGGTGGGGAGCTGTTGACCTCAACTGGGGATATCGTCGGGCGGTGGAAGGAATACTTCGAGGACCTCCTCAATCCCACCACCACGTCTTCCATTGAGGAAGCAGAGACTAGGTTCTCAGAGGTGGACTCGTCCATTTCCCAAGCTGAAGTCACCGAGGTTGTTGTGAAGCTCCTCGGTGGCAGTGAAAATGAATAAATCTTGTTTAAATGTATAAAATATTTACAAAGAAAAATGAAATCATAAAGAATTATTTGACTACAATATATTTTGTCAGGGTTAAAATAAATCATGTTTGTTAAAATAGTCATTATAAAAATGTCCGTTATACTGTTTTATGTTACTTCATTAATTAATTTTTGATTGTGTTTAAGGTTTTTTACCCAAAGACTGAGGCATTGCTACCCAGCTCACCTTGTAGGCCTTTCCACTATGTGTTAGTACCAAGTACTTTTGTGGTTCCTCCTTGACCAAGGTTCCAAGTGCACCGAGGTGAGTAGAAAATGTAACGTTGGGAGACAGCAGGTCGCTGATTTGGCTGGCACATGATAACAGAGATGAGTCAAGAGAGCGACTTGTTCACCCTGCCATTTTTAAAACCCGATCACATCAACAATGTTCACAGATACAGATGCACAGAAATAAACCCTGTGGAGGAACAACGCAGTGCAAGACTTTTTTTGTGTGGTGGCGCCCAGATGATTCAGCACAGCTCAACGGAACGACTCGCTACAAGTATCAGGAGATCTCCAAACTGATGTCCACCCACTGATACTACCAGTATTGAACCAGTTTCCTTGTTAACTGGTAACTAGCAAATGTTAAAAACTCAATCGGAACCCATAACTGTACTGGCGAACATCGTTTACTACATTTTCATTAAAGTTTAAAGTTATACCATTCAATTGTCTTATTAGGCACAATCCTAACAATCCATCCATCCATCCATCCGGAGCGTTGGAGCCGATCCCAGCTTGCTGTGGCCGAGGGCAGGCTACACCCAGGACAGGTCGCCATTCCATCACAGGCTAACGATCCACATATTGAAATATTAATAGTTTGAGCTGATATCCACCGCCCACTTGTAACTCCACTCTTCCAAATCCATGTTCGCTCTACATCAGGAAATTCAGATTGTATTGGTTGTGATTACTTGTGCACGACGGAGAAAAGCTCTGATAAATGTGCCCATCCCGAGGTGCTACTATATTGTAATGGAGAATGAACTAAACTGAGTCGAGTAGGGTGCAAGCTGAGTAGGTACTAGTGCAAAAGTGCAAGAAATTAACTACACTAATCATACTTTATTAATCCTTATTAAAAGGAGAAATTCCTTTTTCTGCATTGACCCATCCTATTTCTAGGATGCAGTGAGGCAACTCCAAGGAGTTGAGGGGGGTCAGAGAGCCACAGTGGTGACCTGTCAGCTGTGGGATTTGAACCTATGAACTCTCAATCTGAAGTTGACTGCTGCAGCTTCTGAAACATCTGATTCTCCCAAAAGAAAAACACTGAATCACCGCAATAGATTGATGATGTGAACTCAATAGATACTGACACTTTCCAGTAGTTTGGTTTATTGCTTCCAGTAGTATTTGATTTGTACCGAACACATGCAGCACCATCTGCATGTTAAACAGCAAAAACTAATCCAAACATGTTGTGTGGGCTGTTGATGGAAATTGTGTACCTTAGATACAGGAACGCGTTCACACTGAAACATTTTGTATGTTGAAGAAGGGCTGTCCCTTTCACTCCTGCTTGATACGTCTGCCTGCCAGCGCAAGGGCAATACAGTATGTGCGTGGGATGGCATACACATTCAATAAGTGACAACCTGTTTCAACTATGTACCAACTTCCATTAACATAGCCACAGTTTGACATGCCTCAATGCACTAATGCACTAGCACTCTGGATCATCAGCTTCAAGATCATGATTTGTTTTGCTGAGAAGATGCTCTTTCTTTGATTGGCAAAAGGGCAGTTGACCAGATCTGCTGTATCTTTACAAGGAAGCCAAAGCTGATACTCAACACCCCCCAAAAAGGTTAATTCATTAACAGACAGCTGATGAGTATTGGTTTATACCTGAAATGTGAATGTCGGGAGGACTGATGTCTGGAGAGGGTGACGACTGGGTTGGCTCCTCCGCACAGATCTGCACAAAAAGCATACAAACACACATAATACTGAGAACAGTCAGTCACACACTATGATCACATCACATGTAAGGAAGAAAAAATTATTCAAGAACTAGATTATAAACTAAAACAGAACTTTAAGAGGACATTCAAATGCATCAACTGGTCTGAAATCAAAGTTTTAAAAGTAGGATTAACACCCCTGGACAAAATGTGAAGGAAAGCAGATCCTTCATGTCAACAGAGCAGTCAGACTGGAACGGGACCACCTGTTTTACGACATGTGAAATACCATGTGAAAAGCTGAACAGGAGGTCAAACAGAAGAAGGAGCAAACTATCAACTGTTAACCTGGAGAAGACTGATGGAGCCCCTCTTCAGAGGATGATGGAGACAGAAGCCAGGCTGTCTCAACTCACTTTAACTAGTGTTGTGTCTGAATTCATTGGTCAACCGGTCAAGGTCCAATACTGACAAGCTTAAAGATCGCCACCCATTGTCATGGACTCAACATGAGTTCAAATTCACACCCAGACAAACACAATTATCCAAATGAACAGCTTATTCCAGTTACAGCTGAATTTAAAAACACTCAACATCTGCAGCAAAAGCTATGTATTAACAATACATAAACATTAATTAAACTACTGGACTTAACATAAAGACATAATACATGAACACCAATTAAACTACTGGACTTAACAGAGACATGGGGGTAAATACTTTCTGGAGGACTTTAGAATCGATTAAAACACCAATGAAGGACTTACAGATGTATTTGGGAATTTTACTTTTCAAAAGAAAGTTACGTTAGTATGAATGACTGGTTCTCAAAATGTTGACTGATCATTCAAATGATAAAATAAGATTTTGTGCCAAACCAGAAGAGTAAAAACTGTTTCAGATTATGTGTAAAGACCAACTGGGTTTAAAATCAAAACATGAGATGAGTCAGCATTTTATTGATCTTAGGAGATTAATAGTTTTGTCTCAGAATGTGAAAAAAAACAATATGGAAGCCTTCAATAAAAAATGAAAGCTTCATGTGAGGCAGACTGTGAAAAAACAGTGAGGGGCTATTCCTCTCACACTATAAGAACCCCTCTTAGACATAACATGTACACTGACCTCTGTGACTATGATGAAATGAAAAATTGAGTTTTCTTAGTTTAACTATAGATTAATAATTTACAGTCATTTGCACAACACAAGTTGTGGTACATCAATATAAACCAAGCCGAGCTTATAAAAACAAGCCCTCTGTCAGGGCTATCAAACATTTTATTTCACAGGACAGTTTCATCTTGACTTGGCAGGACCATGACATATAGCCATGATAACCTTTAAATTGAAACTTTGAACTTTTTCTTTGTTGTGGCATAGAGTGTAAGTGATGAACATGTCTACATTTTCATGAAACCAAATAATTACAACAGAAAAGCACAAGTGCCGGGGTGGAGCGGAGCGGTACGGAGCAGTTCGGAAGCACTAACCCCGACCGAAATTTTGGGTGGCGTCCCCACTGCAGAGAGGAGCATGAAAAGTGGGCGGGGCTTATGAGCTCCGCAGAAATGTGACATTATAACAGAAGAGAAAGTCGTCAGATGTAGATCTTATGAATCCTCTGTTGTTGTTTAAATTCTCCACTTTGCACTGTTATTTTTTGCAGCGGAAAAAAAAAAAGTTACTTTTTGCAGCAGTCATTTTTTGCAGCGGAGAGCTGCAGCGCAACTTCCGTGTTTGTTGTGAGAGAGCGAGTCGCTCGGCCACTTGCCGGCGACTTGGGGCGACTTGCCCCGCGCTCGAGCACTCGGGTGTGGGGCAAGTGGCCGGAGCGTTTCCCCCGGTTGGCTGAGGCACAGACACGGGAGTCTGAGCTTTCTGCTCAAACGCAGGAGGTTCACCACTCCGGCGCTGATCGCGGTCCGGCAGCTCAGCGTCGGAACACGGAGGCGCCGAGCTCCGAGCTCCGTTTCATCGCTTCCGCGGTCCGTCCCCGCGATATAGTGCCACTGACCGCGGCTGAACAGAACGCTGACCACCTCTGGGAAGCGGAGCTGCCGGAGTGCGGTCAGCGCCGGAGACGAAAGCTCCAGACTCCCGTGTCCCGGACGCGCATCCACGCCACGGCGAGCGCTATGCTGCAAACAGAAAACTCCAACGCGATACAAAGTCCCTCCCCCCGGTCTCCCCCTGCCTCAAGTCGCTCTTTCACAACAAACACTAAAGTTGAGCAGCAAAGAAAAGAAAAGGAAAATAAAAACAACCAGAGCACAGCTGACCACACTGACAGCAGAGGATTCAGCCGGCACATTAACATATTGAGGGCGTGTCGTAAATCACTGACCAATCAGCAGACAGCAGCTCAACCTCAGACCCGTTCCATGGTCCTGGTACCCCAACGGAAGGGTAGCGGAAAAGCGGTCACCTTTGGAGCGGTCTGGAGCGGTTTAGACTGCATTCCTGTGGTGACACGCGAACCGGAGCGGTTTAGACCGGTCTAGGCCGGTACTTTTTGTGCGGTGGAGACGGGGCTAAAGATACTAGAATCCTAACATGGAGATAATTTTAATGAAACCTTTCATTGCAAAATACACAGAAGTGGCTAAAAAAAAACTTCAATTGGTGTTGTAACATGCATGTTTTTAGAAGCTTCCCGTGACAACATGGCTTTGAGGCGAGTATGATAGCAACGAGGTAGCTAGCATTTATGGCAGTGTCACCTATGTCTCCACTCGGGTTTCAGTGTTATTGTATCTACTACTCTTAGATACTCGTCTTAAATTTATTTTTAAATCAATGTTTTTTTGGTTGTTTTTTGTAAAGAAATTTAGACAATTTGCTTGGTGGCTTGACCAGCTTGGAGCCTCTTGAGGGCAGGTTTTAGCTCACGAGCCATGTCTGATAACCCTGGTCTTTCTAAATGAATGTTTTGAATCCCTTCAGGGGTCTGGCTGGGGCTTATGAAGTTTTCCTGATGTAGCCTGAGCAGTTTGGGGCTGAGGGTTTTATTTAGGAGTGGTCATTCACACGTAGAGCAGTTGGATTCAAACCGTCAAAAGAAAGCAAATATCTAAAAAAAAAAAAAGAAACTAAACATATTGTTTGGAAATATTTCAAAAAACTGTGATGAAGTATACAAATAATAGAAAAATATATCAAATATCTGGAAACCATGTGTTTCTCTTCAATGAGTTTATTCATGCATTTGCATATTTTGTAAAGATTAAGAATCCTTTGAAGTTGTTCATAAAAGGAATCTGTATCTACATTATCATTTCATGTCGTGAAAAATTACTTCTTACAACTGGACATACGTTTGTTTTTCTATAATAAGTATGTAATGAAGAAGATTCCTTTGATGCAATGTACCAGCTGAGAAAAAAACTGCTTCATGGTTGTGGTTGTTCTCCAAAACTCACAGCTTTTCTCTCCAGACCTTTCAGTGAGACGGCGCCCTGGGGCGGGCATTGGAAAACTAAGAACACTGCAGCTTGCAGGAACACCCCGTCTTTCTTGTTAAGCATTTCACTTCAGCTGTTTTTCATGTGGTGCCAAATCACAGCAGAAGCCTTCTCCGTGCACACTGCCACACAGCAGAAACCAAGAACCACTTGAAATGCTGTTAAATGTGCACGACTGGACAGAAGTATGAAGACGAGTTGTCCTCCTCAAAAGAAGGAATGGCCCGGACATCATTGCTTTCAACATTTCATTGGACAGTTTTCTTACTTTACTTGTATGATAACAATTGGCGAATATAGGGATTTACATTTAGTTATTAGGAGTAAAGTACTGAAGCAACAGATTACTGAAAGCAATAAATCACAGAAAGTTTTTGATGAATAATTCAAATGATTAATTGGAATAAATTGTCATGTATTTGCTAATAATTACAGGAAGAAATAGATTTGATGCTAATAAATCAGTGGTGATAATTTCTTCATGAAAATTCTTAATTGAAATACATTTTTCATATATGAGTTAATGAATTTGCAGCACCACCTGGAATCAGGGAGTAATAAACAAACCAGTCTCAGTTGAAAAGACTCAGCTGGGATGGTTAAAATTTCTCTAAAAAATGTAAACTAACATGTAAGTGGGTAACAAGGTGTGCGATCGAGTGCTGACTGCTAAAACCAGCAAATGCCACAATAAATAGACAAAAATCACCAGCAATTGTTCAATTTAGCTGACATGCTTTTCTTAACAAAATGTATCATAGCCATATATTATTGACGTACGGATCACACATCTAGCTAGCAAACATTATCTAACACAAATATCTATTCTAATAAACAGCACAAAAAGTGAATTGAATTTCCCTCGGGATCAATAAAGTATCATCATTCTCTGCAAATGCGCAAAGGATGCGCTGCATTTTGCCGAGAGGAGCGTAGAACACCGCCACCAAGTCAGCCCGAGGCCGGAGAGAGAGAGAGAGAGAGAGAGAGAGAGAGAGAGAGAGAGAGAGAGAGAGAGAGAGAGAGAAAAAAAGACGCAATGATTGAAAGCGCGAAGCGTCACCATCTGACCAATCAGCGGTCAGATGGGCCGGCAGGCAGTTGTTTACAGGTAGAGAGTAGAGAGAGAGAGAGAGAGAGAGAGAGAGAGAGAGAGAGAGAGAGAGAGAGAGAGAGAGAGAGAGAGAGAGAGAGAGAGAGAGAGAGAGAGAGAGACAGATGGCTTCCAAACGTCAATACAATAATAATAGTAATAATTATTATTATTATTATTATGTTATTGGAAGGGGGCCCCCAAAATAAAATCCTGCTTAGGGCCCCCACTTGGCCAGGGGCAGCCCTGTGTGTGTGTGTGTGTGTGTGTGTGTGTGTGTGTGTGTGTGTGTGTGTGTGTGTGTGTGTGCGCAGGCCCGGAGTGGGTAATCGGGTGGACCGGAACAATTCCCGGTGGGCCGGTCTGATGTTGGCTGGTGTTCACTGGGTTTTTTTGTTGTTGTTTTTTTTGTTCACAGCACTTTCCTTTAAAATAAACATTTAAAATTGGCCACTAGCAGTTTCACTTTTTTGCAGATGCACCCTGATGACATAACACGTCCGTGCACTCGCTCAGTGGGTATGAAAGAAGGATAGAAAGAGCAAGGTGGAGCAGAGAAGGTTTGAATTAAAAAGAAACAGATGCAACAAAATGTAAAACGATTTATTGGCAATGATTTATTGGAAACCTTTCCATTAAAACCAGCCTCACGGTTAGCAACAAAAAATGGACCGGGTACGATGGGGTACAAACGGGTACTTTGCCTTCAAACCACTGTTCAATTTAATTATCAAGTCAATGCATTCTGTAGCGTTGTGGCATATAACATGAAATGATATAACTTGAACAATAGTATGATGCAACGCCACATAACTGGGAAACCTTGTCTTTTGTCTCCTCAGAAACCAGAACCACCAGCATCAAGCAGGACTGATCACAGGATAGAACATATTATATTCAATATAATGAAGAATAGGATGGTGACCTGCTCCATATGAGAAATGTCCTGAGAGTCTAGATCAGGGGTCGGCAACCCGCGACTCTTTGGTCCCTCCACTGTGGCTCCTTGAGCCTCTGTTCCACTGCAGTTCATCCCGGAGGGACGTAAGGAGGCAAGGCCACCCAGAGAGGGACGTAAGGAGGCAAGGCCACCCAGAGAGGGACGTAAGGAGGCAAGGCGCACCCAGAGCACAGTCCCTCTACAAAGAGTGGTAAAATGTAGGCGGGTCGTGAACGACGCAGCGATGTAACGTCATTACAACAATAATGGCATGAAAACGTAGAATTGCGGCTGCAGGTCATGACAGCGGCTCAACTGGTGTCTGAAGCTGGGAGCTTCCTGTACCTTTCACAGTAAAACTGCTGCGCTGTGGAGCGCCGACAGTTCCAGGAGGGTCATTACAGACTTGTTGAGAGTGACGGAACATTCTAGTGAATTCCACAACAACTACAGGACATTAAAGACACACCGCTCACACTCATGGTTCTAACAATCCAGATCTCCACATTTATCTTCCATTTTAATAATGTGTAGCAATAAAGGAGCTGAGAGCTGCAATGCATTATGGGAGTTTCTGTTTGACGTGTTTTAAATGTAATTATTGGGGGTTATATTAGGTTTGTAGTGTTGGTAATAATTGTGTTGCGTTGTGTTTTTGTTGCTTAGTTTATGTAGTTTAGTTTATTAGTTGTAAGTTGTCAACCAGCAGTGAAGAAGGTTTTGTGTGTAGTGTCCTCCTGACATGGTCTGCCTGTGGGACTGTCAAAATAAAATGTGTGCGGCTCTCTGGGTGTTGTGTTCAGTGGGAAATGGGACCAAATGGCTCTTTGAGCATTAAAGGTTGCCGAAGCCTGATCTAGATGATTCAGCTCTACATTAATGAAACTCACCTGAACTGATCAGAAGGTTTTGTGAAAAAGGGAGATTTGTGATGAGAATTAAGATCATTTTTAAAAAGTGATTTTGTGTCAGAAGCAGAGCCAATGGTGATGAGGAGATTGATCCTATCAGTATGGAAGGAACAGCTGAGCTGTTGTGTCAATGTTGGGCCATTGTATGATATGCTTCTCAACAGTACGCTTGATTAAAAACAGACTCAGGAGCACTTTGACAGAAGAAACCTGAGGCATTCATGCTCCTGCTCATGAGCACTGAGGAAGGAATGTTCATATCTGTGGTCAATGATCTGGTCACAAACAAAGTGGTAGAGACCACTGCACTACTCAGGGTTTATTCATGTTCTCAGGTTGGTCATGTTTCTTTGAAAAACAGATGATAGTGTTATAAGAAACTTAATTTTTCAATTCCAAATGTTGTATCTAATATTTTATATTTTTATAAAATGTTTAAGGTTTGGATATCTGTTAAAACTTGTTTGAAATTACAAGGCTTTACAGAACAGTGCTAGGGACTTCATATGTAAGATTATAATTACACGATTTTAATAGGTAGTGATCTAAAGTGGGTTGGTTTGAGGTATGAAGCTCCAGGGCTGAAAATGAGTTCTGTGTGTGCGTGTGTGTGTGTGTGTGTGTGTGTGTGTGTGTGTGTGTGTGTGTGTGTGTGTGTGTGTGTGTGTGTGTGTGTGTGTGTGTGTAAAGCCCGGTTCACACGGCAGGATAATTAAGCCGATTTTGGCCCTGATTCTCTCCTTCCGACAGTGTTAAAGGACTCATATTTTGCTATATTTCATGTTTCACAGTCCATCCTATGCTCATGTGGGATCATAATTTGGGTGATCCAGTATAAACACTCAAAACTTGTGAAATTATAGCTATTTCTTGGATTGAGCTGATATCACCTCTCATGACACGGGTGGTTCTCAGCTCCTCTGCCTCCCCCACCCGCATTAAGACTGCGGCCCAGCTCACAGCCCGCCTCTTCTCCACCTCTCGGTGACGTAGCCAGCAGCTCACACTCATAGTTGTAGTAATGTACTTGTTAGGGATCTGTTTTTGTTGTTGTCTGTTCCCCCTCCCTTTTTCTGTTTCTGTGCAGGGTGTGTGTGACAGGGGGCGTGGCTGGCTCCTCCAGGAGAGTGAGGCACACCTGAATCTACTCCACACTAATTACAGTCTTCAAAACCCTGGTTCTCACTCCACACCTCTGCCAGATTATTCCGTCTACTTGGTAGTGCCCTGTTGGAAGTCTAGTCTAGTTCTCTGCCATTTTTTGATGTTAAGACTTGTTCCTGTGCTCAGGTTTTTTGTGCCTCTCCTGGAGTGTCGTTGCCAGCCTGCTAGCCAGCCCCCTGTCTCCACTGCCTGTCCTGCCTGCCGTTTGGAAAATACATTTTTGAACTCTGTTTAATTAGTCTCTTGGCTCTGCTTTGGGGTTCTTATCTCAAACCCTAGCAGAATAATCTGGCCAAGCATGGACCCCGGCAGAAGCTGAGAGATTGAAACAGGCACTAGCCTCACAAGGAACCCGAGTTGGACAACATGAAACAGCTTTAAAATAAGTTATGGGCTCCCTAGCCCAGCTATCTGCCGATGTGATTCAGCTTGGTTCTCGTTTGGAGCAAATGGCTTCCCACCTGACTTCAATTACCTCACCGGATCCTCCTGCCATTGCTGCCTCTCCAAATCAAGCTCCATCTCCAGCTCAACCAGGCAACCAACCAGCCCAACCCCGAGAACCATTCATTCCTACACCGTCCAGGTATTCAGGGGAAGCAGGGACATGTACTCAGTTTCTCCATCAATGGAAACTTGTTTTTGATCAGCAACCATTAACATATTCTAATAATAAAGCTAAGGTGGCTTTCATTATGAGTTTACTTGCCGGCAAGGCCTCACTTTGGGCGGTTGTTATAGCCAACAGTAATTCACCTTCTTGTAATACCTTAGCGGCTTTTACAGCTGAAATGCGCAAGGTTTTTGACCACCCACTACAAGGAAAGGAAGCAAGTAACAGACTACTCTCTTTGCGTCAGGGTGGTGGTACAGTGTTGTCCTACTCCATTGATTTTCGTATCCTAGCTGCAGAATGTGGTTGGGATCAGAGGGCCCTACAGGGTTTTTTTTTTCGGGGTTTAAGTGAGGAAGTTAAAGACGAACTGGCTGCACGTGATGAGGCAAGCTCTCTTGAGGAAATGATTTCTTTGGCAATTCGTTTCGATGATCGTTTAAAGGAGAGATGTAGGGAGAGATCAATTAGACGTAGCTCCTATTCATCTTCCAGACCATCGTCTGCACTCCGTCCTGCCGAACAGTCATGAAGAATGAAACTCTCTCCGGAGGAGAGACAAAGGCGCATAAATCAAAGGCTCTGTATGTATTGTGGTCAGGCCGGCCACATCGTGCCCAACTGTCCGTCGTGCCCAAAAGAGCGAGCTCATCAGCCACGGGAGGGGCACTGGTGAGCCATTCTCCTTCTGATCCCTCCACCCGACGTATTCAACTTCCAGGTACTATAACCTGTAATCAAGATTCATTTGCCGTTTCTGCCTTGGTAGACTCAGGGGCCAACGACAACTTCATTGACTGTGACTTTGTTTCCCAGTGTAACATCCCCATTGAATCCCTTCCTAAACCCAAGACAGTCTTTGCTAGATGGTAAGTCACTGGCCACCGTGACTCATCGTACTGCCCCAGTTTCTTTACTGCTGTCAGGGAATCATCACGAAAGAATTTCGCTCTATGTAATTCCTGCACCTTTGTCACCCTTAGTGTTGGGCCTTCCCTGGTTAAAGTCACACAACCCACACATAGACTGGTCTACATTAGCCATAATTAATTGGAGCCTTTTTTGCCATACACACTGCCTTCATTCTGCCATTCCTCGTACTACGGTGCCCACACAGGAACCTCCCAAGCCCATAGATCTCTCTTGTGAGTACCACGACCTCAAGGAGGTTTTTTCTAAGGACCGAGCTTCATCCTTGCCTCCTCATCGACCCTATGACTGCGGTATCGACCTATTCCCAGGTGCTTAAGCCCCGTTTCCACCGCACACAAGTGCCGGGCCGGAGCGGAGCGGTACGGAGCGGTACGGAATAGAGACCCCGACCGAAATTTTGGGTCGCGTTCCCACTGCAGAGAGGAGCGTTAAAAGTGGGCGGGGCTTATGAGCTCCGCAGAAATGTGACATTACAACAGAAAATAAAGTCGTCATATCTAGATCTTGTGAATCCTCTGTTGTTGTTTACATCCTCTATTTTGCGCTGTTATTTTTTGCAGCGGAAAAAAAAAACTGTTACTTTTTGCAGCGGCAGAGCTGCAGCCGCAACTTCCGCGTTTGTTGTGAGAGAGCGAACGCTCGGCCACTTGCCGGGGACTTGGGGCGACGTGCCCCGCACTCGAGCGCTCGGGGGCGGGGCAAGTGGCTGGAGCGTTCCCCCCGGTTGGCTGAGGCACAGACACGGGAGTCTGAGCTTTCTGCTCAAACGCAGGAGGTTCTCCACTCTGGCGCTGATCGCGGTCCAGCAGCTCAGCGCCGGAACACGGAGGCTCCGAGCTCCTTTTCATCGCTTCCGCGGTCCGTCCCCGGGATATAGCGCCACTGACCGCGGCTGAACAGAACACTGACCGCCTCTGGAAAGCGGAGCTGCCGGAGCGCGGTCAGCGCCGGAGACGAAAGCTCCAGACTCCGGTGTCCCGGACGCGCATCCACGCCACGGCGAGCGCTATGCTGTCCCTCCCCCCGGTCTCCCCCTGCCTCAAGTCGCTCTTTCACCACAAACACTAAAGTTGAGCAGCAAAGAAAAGAAAAGGAAAATAAAAACAACCAGAGCACAGCTGACCACACTGACAGCAGAGGATTCATCCAGCTGACACATTAACATATTGAGGGCGTGTAGTAAATCACTGACCAATCAGCAGACAGCTCCTCAAACTCAGACCCGTTCCATGGTCCCCGGCACCCCAACGGAAGGGGAGCGGAAAAGCGGTCGCCTTTGGAGCGGTCTGGAGCGGTTTAGACCGCATTCCTGTCGTGACACGTGAACCAGAGCGGTTTAAACCGGTCTAGGCCGGTACTTTTTATGCGGTGGAAACGGGGCTTTAGTTCGAATCAAGGAGGGAGATGAATGGAAAACCGCTTTCAACACCCCGCTGGGACATTTTGAGTATTTAGTGATGCCTTTCGGGTTAACCAATGCTCCTGCGGTTTTTCAAGCTCTTGTTAATGACGTTTTGAGAGACATGTTAAACCGATTTGTTTTTGTCTACATTGACGATATTTTGATTTTTTCTCGTTCTGTGGAAGAACATGTTCAGCATGTGAAACTGGTCCTCCAGCGCCTCCTTGAAAACAGACTATGTTAAGGCTGAAAAGTGTGATTTTCATGCAGCTACAGTACACTTCCTTGGTTTTGTAGTGGAGAAGGGGAGGATAAGATCAGACCCTGCCAAGGTAAAGGCGGTTGCAGAATGGCCAACTCCCACAAACAGGAAGCAGCTACAGTGATTTTTGGGCTTTGCTAATTTTTAGCGTCGATTCATTCGTAACTACAGTAAAGTAGCTGCACCTCTGACAAGGCTGACCTCTGTTAAGTCACCTTTTATTTGGTCAGCTGTTTCAGAGGCTTCTTTTGTTAAATTAAAGACACTCTTTTGTTCAGCTCCTGTCCTGTCCCATCCAGATCCCACCGCTCAGTTTATGGTTGAAGTGGATGCCTCGGACTCTGGAATCGGAGCAGTTCTTTCTCAGCGCACCTTTTCTGGTCAGAAGCTCCATCCTTGCGCTCTCTATTCTCGCCAGCTTAGTCCTGCCGAGAAGAACTACGATGTGGGCAATCGTGAACTTCTGGCTGTGGTCCTGGCTCTGAAGGAATGGAGGCACTGGCTGGAGGGAGCGGCAGAACCGTTTGTGGTATGGACTGACCATAAGAATCTTTCTTACCTTCGTTCTGCCCGCAGGTTGAATGCTCGTCAGGCTCGATGTGCACTTTTTTTGGGAAGGTTTAACTTCACTCTCACCTACCGTCCTGGATCCAGAAATGCTAAGCCCGATGCCCTATCTCGCCAGTTTGCTACCCCCTTGGAGAAGGATTCAGAGGAGACCATACTACCCTCTTCCTGCATTATCGGAGCAGTCTGCTGGGATGTGGAAAGAGTGGTTCAGGAGGCCCAGGCCGGTCATCCCACACCTGAGCAATGCCCACCTGGTCTTCTGTTCGTTCCTCCTTCAGTCCGATCTTCAGTGCTTCAGTGGGGCCATGATTCCAAGTTGGCATGCCATCCTGGCTACCACCGCACTGCATTCCTAGTACGACAGCGCTTCTGGTGGCCCTCCATGCTCTCTGACATTAAGGAATTTGTCTCTGCCTGCTCAGTCTGTGCTCGTAGTAAGGCCTCTCATCGTGCCCCTGCTGGTCTTTTGCGTCCACTCCCTATTCCTCACCGTCCATGGTCTCACATATCTGTGGACTCCGTGACAGGCCTCCCTCCATCAGAAGGTAACACCGTCATAATGACTGTTGTTGATCGTTTCTCTAAGACTGCACATTATGTTCCGTTACCTAAACTGCCTTCTTCGCTGGAGACTGCTAACCTGCTTGTTCAGCATGTTTTCAGATTACACGGTATACCGCAGGACATCGTGTCAGATAGAGGACCCCAGTTTACCTCACGCGTTTGGAAAGCTTTTTGTCAGGCTATCGGGGCCTCTGCCAGCTTGTCTTCCGGATACCACCCGCAAACCAAGGCCCAGACGGAGTGGGCCAACCAAAACCTGGAAGCCGCTCTACGCTGCGTTACTATCCGGTTTCCTGTATACCCATCTTGCATGGATTGAATACTCCCACAACTCACTAGTCTCCACAGCCATGGGTATGTCACCTTTCCAGGCCGCTAATGGTTTCCAGCCTCCCCTTTTTCCCTCCCAGGAGACATTGGTGGCGGTTCCTTCTATCCAGGAACACCTTCGTAGAGCCCGGCGTGTCTGGCATGAGGTTCGGGCAGCCCTGGCTAGGACTGCGACTCGGAACCAGAGACTGGCTGACTGCTGTCGATCACCTGCCCCCAATTACAAGGCTGGTGAAAGAGTTTGGCTTTCAACCCGCGATCTGCCACTGCAAACTGACTCCCGTAAACTGTCTCCGAGGTACATTGGGCCCTATGAAGTAGACCGAGTCCTCAATCCATCAGTTGTTAAACTGAAGTTGCCCCCGTGTTGGAATGTCCATCCAGCATTTCATGTTTCTCTGCTTAAGCCAGTCACAACAAGCCCTTTGAGCCCTCTGGCCGAGCCCCCTCCGCCCCCCCGGCTTGTTGACGGTCACCAGGCCTTTACAGTGCGCCGTATTTTGGATGTGCGTCGGCGGGGCCGTGGCTTCCAATATTTAGTGGACTGGGAGGGTTATGGTCCTGAGGATCGCTCCTGGAATTCTCGCTCTCTGGTTCTGGACCCCACTCTCCTCAGTGACTTTTATTCCTCGCACCCTGACAAGCCCGGTTGGTCCTTGGGGGGGGGGGGGGGGGGGGGGGACTACTGTTAGGGATCTGTTTTTTGTTGTTGTCTGTTCCCCTCCCTTTTCTGTTTCTGTGCAGGGTGTGTGTGACAGGGGGCATGGCTGGATCCTCCAGGAGAGTGAGGCACACCTGATTCTACTCCACACAAATTACAGTCTTCAAAACCCTGGTTCTCACTCCACACCTCTGCCAGATTATTCCGTCTACTTGGTAGTGCCCTGTTGGAAGGCTTGTCTAGTTTTCTGCCATTTTTTGATGTTAAGACTTGTTCCTGTGCTCAGGTTTTTTGTGCCTCTCGGAGTGTCGTTGCCAGCCTGCTAGCCAGCCCCCTGTCTCCACTGCCTGTCCTGCCTGCCGTTTGGAAAATACATTTTTGAACTCTGTTTAATTAGTCTCTTGGCTCTGCTTTGGGGTTCTTATCTCAAACCCTAAAAGTACTTACAGATCTCTGTACCTCGTTAGCATCTTTTATTGTGGGAATAGCACTAGGTTTCAAGATTAGCTTCTGAGTAAGTCCAGTTTCAAAGTATCCAGCGTTCTGGACGCAAGTCTTTGTTGAAGTGTCGCTCGCAAACAAACAGATTCCTTGCGGATTTCTGAGGCAGGTCCGCGGGAAAAAAGTCCATCCACATCCGTCGCTTTTCTTTCAGCAAGCCAAATAGTGTGGACACATACTTGCACCCAAAAACATATTTTATCCAAGTGGACATGATGGTGAAAACACATTTTATCCAAGTGGACATGATGGTGAAAACACATTTTCTCCAGTGGACATGATGGTGAAAACACATTTTATCCAAGTGGACATGATGGTGAAAACACATTTTCTCCAGTGGACATGAAGGTGAAAACAGTTATCGACAGCAACAAAAACAGCAGCATTCAATGTGAAGCAGCATAGACTGAGACAACATGCAGTGAAGAGGCTGCGAGCGCTCCTTGGCACATTGGTGGGCGTGTCTTGTTTTGGTTTCTCCGCATGTCAATCTTCCTGGAGGCGGGGCTTCTCCAGCTCTGTGCCGGGTCATCATGGTGGTGCCTCATCATCAAATTGAATCAACGTGTTGAGCTCCCCCACCAGGTAGAACAGAGAAAGATCGCCCTCGAACTCAAGCTTGAGGGAATCAATGAAAAAAACACTTTGGGGATGTATATGAACCCCAAATAGAACTTTTATGATGTTTAAAGCACAGAAAAGTCGATTTATTATAATATGGGTCCTTCAAGGATGCTCAGATCATCATAAGATAATCTTATCAGAGATTCTTGCCGCGTGTGGTGTGTTAAGACTGCTCTCGTCTGCTCGGAAGGATGTCGGGACCGCTCCGATCTGAGATCGGGGATATTCAACATGTTGGATTGTTTTGACCTGAGTTCTCACCGTGTGTGGTGTCCTCCTCCAAGAAGACGCAACGAGCCTGTTGACTGTGACACGTAGCTAATCAGAAAGCGAGGTGACGTGGTGGCGCCTGACCGGAAGCAGGCGGGGAATCCAAAAATAAAAACCGTTTTCTTGACAAATGAACGGCTCTTCTTTTTAAAATGTGTTTTTTCGAGGAAAAAAAAAACGCACCACAAACGATCGCCATTGCATCCTCTTCATCCGCCAGGTTTGTTGACTCTGGAATTATGCTTGATCTCACAAGGTTGTGTGAGATTTCCCGTCTGATCTGGGGATGTTCGTGAGTGAAATCAGTTCATGTGTGGTGTGTTGATGTTGCTCAGTGGCTGCACAACACACACAGTACGACCAACACTGTTAAACCTGTGATTATTTATCGCCGTGTGTGTGGTCTCTCAGGTTTGGGAAATCTGCCAACAATTTTATAATCCTGCTGTGTGAACTGGGCTTAAGAAAAAAAGGGAGGCAAGCTGAGCCTGAGGCCGAGCCAGAACCAGGTTATTCCTGTGTGATTGACCAGGAGGTGGCGCTGTGTGGGGGAGGCATGACATTGTTGGTGGCCGCGCAGAGCACAATGTGGAATCGTGGAGATCACATGTTCAGCCAGGTTACAGAGCAGGATTTGAAGATAATTACTCTCACAAAACCAGGAAAAAAGTTGACGTGTGCCAGCCGCGAGGTGCTAGGTGCTAGCTGCTAGCTAGCCAGTCAAGCTAGTTTGACAAGGCAACTTTACCCACTCTTTTGAATATTTGTAGGTTGTTTCCATTCAGACTCTAGAAACAGTAACAGGGTTTTCCTCTGTGTGATTAGTTATGAACAGGTAGTAACAGAAGTTGTGGCGTTATACTGGCACATTACTTTATGCCATGTCAGCATGATGACAGAGCTGCTGTGTGATCTGACCTCAGGCGGCCTGATGTGGACTTTTAGGCGTCCTGAGTTGTAGCTGTTTCCGGCAGCTCGCTGAATTCCGTTGTGTAGAGACGTGCTGCTTGGGAAGAGTCCTTTCCCTGGGATGAAAGCTATTTCCACTGCACTGTCTTGGCTGTGGCAAAACAAACAAACAAACAAACAAACCTCAAGTTCTTATTCATCTGACTTTTATGTACTGACGCAGCCTTTTAAAGCATATTTACTATATATTGATCATATACACACCAGACTAGTATGATGTCACTGATTGTGCTCACCTTAATTTGACCTTGTTCAGCATGCTTTTAGCCTCCTCGTGCGTCACACCTATCAAGGACTCCTTGTTAATGGCGATGAGCTGATCTCCAGGCCTCAGGCGGCCATCCTGCAGGACAGAGACAAACCCTTCAGTTTTAATAAACTGGGACCAAAAAAAAGAAGTCCATGTGGACCAGTTATAACATTTTCATCACTTATTTACATGGAGTCTGACTAAGAAGAAGGACATGACCATGAAAAAATTCATGGGCAAAATAAAAAATTATATGGATTGTTGTGTGCCATTATGTATTACAAATATCAACACATGTTCTGTTTATTAATCACTACAATAATGGAATGACATTGCAGACTTAAATATGTTTCTATTATGCTAATGTTAGGTTGTTGTTGTTGGTTTTTTAAACATTCCAGAACTCTACTTGAGGGATCATTTTAGAATTCACAGTTTAATAATGCTCTCATATGTCCGCCTCCTGACACCAGTAGTTAAAATGTGTCCTCTGTGTGGAACATTTGTAAACCTGGCTATCTCCCACCCACTGAATCTTACTGAAAGAACTCATATTGGTATCTACAGAGGACATTTAAGGCTTTTCAGTGATACCGAAAATGTTTTCAGTGTTCTAATTACCTTGCAAATATTAGGGAATAAAAAAAAAAAATTGTGATTGGATAATTTTTTTTCTCCTGGTCGTCAGGAGGTTAAGCGGCTTGTCAATTCACACGCTGGTGAAATCATAAAGTCAGATTTCTTCTGATGGTTCAACTTGCACTGGACCTCCGTGTCATCAGGTTACTATAAAAATGTCTTCACCACAGTGACTGCAAAGATGATTTTGTTGGATAAAAACGAAAAAGGAGAACAAAATGTACTATTTATAATATATAACAAAATGTATGGGCACTTTAAGTAAACAGATTTAAAAATAAATGACACTAAGGACCTGGTTTACCAAACCACTGTGTGCCTTTTGTGTAAAAATAGTACCAGAAGTGACGCGGAGCAGCAAAACGAATGTTTGTGTGCATTAAGGCATTTCAATGAGAACAATCTGATAGAAACCTTGCACTTTTGTGTTGGTTTGTTTGCCTTCAGTGATTGGATGGAACACTGATCTCCCAAAAGAACAGAGTAAAATGTAAAGTTATGAAACATATCAGAGAATCGCAGCAAATAAATCTTAATTTATAAAGAAAAAAGAGAAATAAAGGAGATGTGTCAAAGTCAAAACTGTTGAAAAAAGAAGCACAGCAGTAGAAATTCAGAAAAGACAAGAGTCACAACACAGAAAAATCTGATATTAAATTCCACAGATAAAAGTCATGTGGCACAACAGTTATGACCCAGTCTTGGGGCAAGGACACAACACAAAAGTATAAAAGGAAGTGAGGAATGCAAACTGTGTCCCAAAACAAACGCAGATATAACATTTGGTGCAAGTTCAAACGTGGATTTATTACCAAAAAGAGGTCTGATTTCCAGGCAAAAGGTTCTTATAGTGATATATATATATATATATATATATATACAATGTTATTGCCTAACCCTAATCAGCACGAGACAGCTGGAGAGCTGGACCGGCTCCACCCACACATGCCCATCTTGGGAAGAGGAGGAAGTATTTCCTCTTGTGGTCATTTGCCAGAGCAAAACTGTCTAATTCAATCACTTAGTTGAACATTGGGCAAGAAACAATCTACTCAAACTCTTAAAAGGACTGTTAAAAAAAAAAGCTGATATATCACAGAGGTAAACACACTATTGACCCCACCTTTTGTCATGACCTCCACCTCTGGCTCTGCCTAGTGGCAGAATATTTTTTTTGGACTGCAGTTTCTGGTTGACTGGGAGGGGTATGGCCCTGAAGAACGCAGCTGGGTACCCCGTCGACAAATTCTGGACCCCAAGCTGATCCACGACCTGAAAAGATGTCGGCCAGACCGCTTCTCTTGTGCACCTGGAGGTGCACATAGAGGGGGGGGGGTTCTGTCATGACCTCCACCTCTGGCTCTGCCTAGTGGCAGCATTTGTTCCCTTCCCCCTCCCTCCTTTCCTTTTTCCCAGGTGGGCGTGTGCTGCATGCTGAGAGGTGGAGGAGTGCAGTGCTGATTACCTGAGGTCTCTCACCTGCAGCAGGGTGTGGCTTCACTCAACATGCACCTCTTTCTCTGAAAAGCGGGCATCCGATGAAGACTTGGCGTCGGACCGTAAAACTACCTACAGTTAGTGGCACCCTGCTCTGCCACCAAGCTCCTGCCTGCGACTCTGTTCTTGGCCCACTCCAACGGCTTCAGCACCTCTCCACCTCCTCCAGCGCCGACCACGCCCTTCTGCATTCACCGCTTCATTCCAGGCAGTGTGCTCCTTAAGTCTCCCGCTGGGTCCTTATAGTTTTTGTTTGGGTGGTTCTTAGCTGGAGTAGTGTGTCTGTTGTGGTACCTCTGAGTTCAGTTTTCCTAGTTTTAAGTACCTGGGTAGTCTTTGATTCTGTCTCATTCGTTCTGCTTACCTTTGTATTCTGGGTTTGAGTTCTTTGCCTCATCACTGAATAAAGTGTTGTGAGAGTACTCCTGATTACTGTGTTTCTGTCCGCACCTGAGTCTCTGAGTGTGAATCGTGACAGGAATTTGTTGCAGGCATGAGTGAATATACAAAATAATAAGAATAATAAAAATAAAAAATAAATATATATGTATATGTATATATATACACGTGTGTGCAGTTTCAATACTGTTTTGAGGATGTTTTTCGTGTATTTAAATGGAAAACATATTAAAAAAGTGCCAAATTTTATCTTCAGTCTTTTTGGACATTACTATATCCCAAGTTCTCTTAAGTATTCGGCACAAGGTAGGATCATGTTGTTGGAGCCAAAGTCCAGTAGTCACTTAACCTCGTGGGAGGGGGGACCACATTTTAAGAACAGAGACCACATGCTCAGGACTGGAAAAATTCATCATTGGTCTTGTGACCCTCCCCCCAGGTCTCCTCCCCCAGCACGGTGCAACACTGCAGGTCAACGGCAGGGGGACCCAAAACCTCCCCCACCAGCTGGAAGTTCCGGGACAAGCCCTGTCAAGATTGGTCCACGTCACCCTGAGCACAGCGGGAACCCGGAACGAAGAGGAATAAAATCCAGCTGCGAACGCAAAAACGTCTTTCCAAGCCAAATGTGCGACTGGGCGGATGGACCTCTTCACAAGGAGACATAAGACCACGTGTTAACACACGCTGATCGGCCGGAGTTTTCTTCACCTCGCTGGACGAGCAAAGAACAAACTGTGGAATTACATTTTTTTTCCTTTTTCCTTTTCTTCACCTGGATCCTGACTGTGCGCTGTGACCGCGCACTCCCCCGCATGCCAACCTGAACCCCGCTTCTTCTCCCCCCTCCTCGCAAGAAGCGCCTGATCACCCCTTGGATCATCCTGTAGACTTTCCCCTGTGTTCACAGACCAGTTCAGGTTATTTCTCTGGGACGCCAGAGAAACCCGCCTATGGCCGTAAATCGATGGATTTCAACTGGCCATGGAAGCACGTTCACCCTCGTCCAACCAAGTAAAGCTTAGAGTCTGGGCAGGTAGTTAGAATAGCGTGGTTTTAATATTGCTGTGTGTTTTATTATTGTGTTTGAACTCGGGGACGCTGATCCCGTTTTCAAGCAGTCTGTATCCACGCGAACCTCCGCACTGTGCCGCTCCCCCTCTCTCTCTCTCTCTCTCAGCTTGCCTCTCTGGTCCTGGAGTCTAATCCTGCCTAACTCGCATATTTGGACTCCATGGATAAGCTGGACAGCTGCAAAGGTGGTAGAGCTCTGTCTCTCTATCTTTCTCTCCCCCTCTTCTCTCTCGAGGTCATTACACCCACTCACACTGACCCTCCAAGGTCTACCGCCACCTGGTGGACACTCGTGGTCATTACATCCCCACTCAGGCTTCCCACACACACACAGACACACACCCTCTTTGTTTGTACATAGTGTTTGCTGTTTAGTAGATTAGATCTCCGTGTTAGATGACGTTTGTTACATGATTGTGTTGGTTTAATAAATAATTTCTGAATTATTTACAAATTAATGCACTTTTGTTAATAAACACCTTTTAGCTGAATTGTTTGATTCCTGGTAATTATTGTATTTATTGTTGACAATTCACTGGTTTGTAACAGTTTGTGCTCGAACCTCACACCTTCCTTGTTATTTAAGATTGTTATATTTTGCACAGGAATATTAACTAACTTAAATAACCTTTTGACAAACGAGACTGATATTTGGTATTAGCTGTGGCATCACCAGTTTAGCTGGTGATGACCCAATTCATTATTTGATAAATAATCCATTTATTCAAATTAATAATTTTTCATTAATAAATTATTTTTGATAATTCCATTAGCAATTCCAATTTTTCCTAAATTACTTCCAGTAATCTATTACCTTCAGTAATCTATTACTTAGAGTAATTTTTAATTCTAATTACCAACCATAAATTCCAACAATGTCTCTTCACCAGCGTCAAGTAATAATCTTCAACATTCTTTGGATGTCATTGTAACGTATTGTATCTCTGAGATAAAAGACAATTACACACGATCTAACCATAAAAACACACTTTTGGACTGTGAAAGAAAACCAGAGGATCTGCAGATCACAGAAGAAGCAAGAACATGCAAATTCCACACAGAATCAAGACTGCCCATCCATTTGAGTCCAACCACTACACCACAGGTCGGCAACCTTCCACACTCAAAGAGCCATTTGGACCCGTATCCTGCTAAACAGAACACACTGGGAGCCGTTTTTGGGAGTCATTCCTCCACACGTAGGGACGATCATCGCTCTGAACAGGAGGGTTTATGGCAGATGAGATAGTTTACTATTGCGCACTTGTTAATGTTCACATATTTGCACACTGTGGTTGTTCTGTTGTCTGGGTTTATTTAAATGTCAGTGCTGTACAGCACCGCGGTCTTCTGACAAGGTTCAGATGCAGATCCAGCTGGAGTTGGACGCTGCAGTTCTGATTGAGAAAGTTTTGCGCTGTGTCGCAGATAAAGGAAGCTGGCTTCGGACGGCCACAGAGCTGCCACAACTTCCACATTATTCTCACCATGATTGTTGCATAATGGCTTTACATCCCAGCGTCGTTCACAACCTACATTTTACTGCACTCTCTGTAGTGGGACTGTGCAACACAGCTAGGTCACAGTTGGCCCGCCCCGCCCCACTCAGGGATGTACTGCAGGGGGCTCAAAGCTCAAGGAGCTGCAGCAGAAGGATGAAAGAGCTGCATGCGGCTCCGGAGCCACGGATTGCCGACCCCTGACCTTCACCATTTTATGGACTGAATGACACAAACTGACGCTGAATTATAAAAAACCTGCAAGTTAAATGCCGAAAAATGTCACCATATTTTACAGCCAGAGGCAAGGTTAAAACTGGAACAGTGTTGAAAATTATTCAAGTTTGCAAAATTCTTATCAAGCTACTGTGCACTCTTTTTTAATGTATTCATGCCTCTTTGCACTGACACAATGAGAAAACTTGTGCTATCTAAAGTGACACCACTAATCTAAATATGCAAATCGAGCTTCTCCATTTCTTGTGAGCTTTCTGCACCATGAGACGACTAACATTCTGATAAAAGTATGACTGTTTAATCCCTCAGCTGACTCATCCCACAGGGAATCACATGCTGGCATGCTTCATATACAACACAGAGGATTAAGAGTGAGGATTTGGTGGAAATGCACAACCTGCTTCCATAAGTAAAAGCCCCAGAGGCTGTGATCGAGCTGGCATTAGTGCTCAGCATTGCGTGAGTTAAACAGATTTGAATGATTGTGTTCAGACATACAGCTGACCCTCATCTCACGCTATTGGATTTTGACGAATATCTGTGAAAAACAAAAGAGCTGGGTTTGAAGAGCCTGTGAAATCAAAAACAATTTGAAACGTCATGCTAAATCAACAATATTTAGGAAATGCCTCAGAAATAAGTTTTCATAAAGTTAGATAATATGAAATATACCACTTTTAGTTAGTCTTACTACAAAGTTGTGAGGCATCTGAAGTTCACCAGGAAGGACAGGAGATTATAATTTCTTATTATTTATGCATTATTGATCTTTTTTTTTGATTTGCACTACCTGCTTTATGTGACCATATAATTGCTCCCTCACCCCCCCACCCCCCGGGGGACAAATAAAGTCTTTGATTAATTGATTGATTGATTGATTGACTGTTTGATTGAAGGGTGGGGGTACTTATTGCAATGCTAAGGCTCGCTGATGACAATGGTTTGCTCCCATTCTTTTGTGTTACCTGAATGCACTGTGAGAGTGAGGTGGCCTGTGATTGGTTGAGAGTGGAGAAGGGGGCGGGTCAGGTGAGCGTGCAGACGAAATGCATGCGCTGCGTGTGTCTGTGTCAGTTTGGATGAGAATGGAGGAGCGGTCAGTTCTGTTTAATAATAACGCGGCTTCACAGACAAGAAACTCGTCCTACTAGACGCTACAATAGCAACACACAGTGACTTGGACAAGCAACTTTAATCTGATTACTGGTTAGAAATAGTAACATTAGATTACTCATCACTGAAAAAAGTGGTCACTGGCCACTGCACATATTGTATAACTTGCCCCTGGACTCTTGGGGAGACTTTTCACTGTGAAGGGGCTGCGAGCCTCGATTGGTCTCTGGGATTCACACATGCTGCATATGATGTAAAACGTTGGAGGATATTGCAACAAGAAACATCTGCTTACAAACAGATTCCCCTCAAGGATACAGACACAGCTGGTTTTTCTGTCTCTCCAGTGATCCTCCGCTCCTCACTTGTCATGTTGCCTATATTTGAATGGTGAGTGGGCGGACAAAGAGGCGAGGAGGATGCGATTGAGTTGGAGGAGAGGAAGAAAGCACAGTGTAGGAGCAGGCAGGAGGGTTTTATACAATTCTTTTATGAATAATTCACAGCCCCCACAATTGTAATATTTTAATATAAATCAAAACCTCAAGTGGTTTTGGCTGTTTAACTGCTAAAGGCATTTAACCAGCATCTATCAATATGTTGGGATTTGTGTTGGTTATTAGCGTTGAAATTACTGTAAGTAATAGATTACTGAAAGTAATAAATCACTGGAAGTATTCTGAAAAATGTTCATTGTTGATGGAAGTAAATGGTCATTTACTCATTAACAACTCCTAAAGTAATTGAGTAATTACTTAAAAGTTAATAAATTATCCAAAAAAATTTATTGAAAAAATATTTAATTTGCATGAATTGGTTATTTATCTGATTATTAGTCTGTAAAAAGAGTTATTTAAGGGTTATTTAAGCCAACTAATATTCCTGCACACCAAAAAAACACTATGTACAAAGAAACTTATTATTATCATTAACAAAAATGTATTCATTCATAAATAATTCGTAAATCATCTCAGAAATCAACACACTCAAGTAACAACAACATCTAACACGGAGATCTAATCTACTGAACAGCAAACTTTACGTACAAAGGAATAGTGTGTGTGTGTGTGTGTGTGTGTGTGTGTGTGTGGGGGGGGGGGGGATGTAATGACTGCCAATGACTGCCACCTGGCGGCGAACCTTGGAGGGTCAGTGTGAGTGGGTGTAGATCTGGAAAAAAAAAGAAAAAAGGAAAAGAGAAAAAATGGTGTGTTCTGCTCGCCAGCGGGCTGAACCTTGGTTTGGTTCTGTGGATGTGCGTCCTGCTTGGAAGCCGGGATGAGAAGTTGGTTGGGAGACAGTTTGACCAAGTTTGAATTTCAGGTTCGACCAATGGAAGCGAGGAGCCTTGCATTCGCTTCACCACTACTATTGGTTCCCAACCTGAAGCTTATGGCCCTCAGGTCGCTGTCCTCCCCCCATGCTGTTTTACTACCTTCCCATTGTTCCTGCAGGCTGTTGTCTCTGGGGAGAAGCTGTTTGAAGGAGAGCATGGATTCCGGGCCCAACAAATGCATATATCTTATATACACATTTTATGCAGGTAAGGGCGTCGCCCATTCCTTGTCGTCTGTTCAGGCTCACTCAACATTGTTCTGGGCTCTTGAGATGAGGTTTGGGAAGCTGGTTTTGATGTTGGTTCTTCCTCTTACACTTTGAAAACCCCTGCTCTTGTTTGTGAGTTTCAGTACTGTGAGTACTGTGACTTTCAGTATCAGTATCCAATTACTGCCTTCTATATCTTTCAAACGGTAAAAAATAAAAAAAGGTGCTTTACAACTGCTTGACTGGTGCCAAAGCGCTTTACATTGTTAATCACGTTCACCAATTCACACACACACACACACACACACACACACACACACACACACACACACACACACACACACACACACACACACACACACACACACACATTCACATACCAGTGGAAGCCGCTGGCACTCCTTTGGGAGCAATTTGGGGTTCAGGACAAGTGGAGATGGGGAGCCTTTCAAGAAAAAAACATCCGTATTTGTGTTCTGGTGGTAATTTTATTCAAAGATTTAGGATATTGTATAAAAAACAAGGGCAAGTTCTCTGTTAGCTTGAGGTTACAATGTAATTGATGGAGTGAAGCAGAGATGCTGCATTTTGTAATATGACCCGGAAGTTCCAACACTTACTAAGCTTTAATGAAGTTGCTTTTACACATCAGCAAAATGAGCTATGAATATAATTTCCCTGGAACATTCCTGACATCCTTTATGCAATGTAACTCATCTGAATAAAGTTTTTAAATGGTTGTATTGGTTTGCGAAACTCCTGATATTCATGGAGCTTGTCTACACCGGTCTATGTGTCGATGTGTCCTTGGGCAAGACACTGAACCCTAAATTGCTCCCAGTGGTCGACTAGCGCCTTGCATGGCAGCTCTGTCCCATTGGTGTGTGAATGTGAGCGTGAATGGGTGAATGAGCTGATATGTAAAGCGCTTTGGGACTACCTCAGTGTGGTTAGAAAGCGCTATATAAATCTAGACCATTTACCATTTACCACTTGTTTTTGGCTGGCAATAAGTCTTCTAAGAATAACAAGACTCATCTCGATACGTGAAGTCTGCAACTGAGTGTGTGGATTAGTTGTGATGCGTGTTGATGCGTTACACAGTGTGACAGCATTCGCTCCTCTGCTGCACCGTCTTTGTGCAACTCTATGACATTTCTCTGGATGTGGTGCAATCTGAAGCGATGTGAACCGTACAGCAACTGATGGTAGAATAACTCGGGTGTGTGTGGAAACATATATATATATATATATATATATATACATCATTTGCAGACCTGACTTGTTTTATACCATGGGCGAACACCAGCACCTCCACCAGATGCATCTGAGACAGGGAGATTTTCCTTTCCTCTCGTGACTGCGTACCTTCACAGATTGTGTCCTGACCGGCTGCCCACATTGGTCATTGCAAAATCCACCATTGTATATTCCAAATTGTCCCAATTTGCTACATTCCTGACAGATTGGTGAGAGGAAGTGACGATGCGCAGTGGCGCACAGCTGTGCGCATTAGCGTGCAACACCATGGACCAATGTTGGTGACCGTTCGTAATGACTCGTGATGATCTGCCACTGTTTTGTGCTACTAATTGTAGCACATGATAACAGATCGCTACTGTCTGTGGCGGCATGTGACGCCTCTGCCCTGAACCGTATAATTCAGTTCAAAATGTTGATCACCAATTAAGAATTGAGATTTGTGCCATTCTTGACTTGTTATGTGTAAACGCACCTTAATGTAGGCAACGTTCACACTGCAGTCCTTGATACTCAATTACGATTCTTCCTGAAATCTGATTTGTTTGTGTGACACATTATAAATGCGACCTCCATCAGACTGCAGAGTGGATGTTATCCAACTCAAATGGACCCACATGCACTGATGAAGACGTAAGATCACGATCTGCTGTTTACGTAAGTAAATATGGATGCTATCCGTCAATAGATCTTCTATCCTGCTTATCCTTTTCAGGGATACGCGGTGCTAGAGCCGATCGCAGCATACTGTGGGCGAGGGCAGGGGGGGGGGGGGTGGTAATACCCTTTTTGATAACATTAGCTATACAAGTTACGGTTACCACACTGATTTCAACAAGCAAACGTTGCATAACCAGACAAGCCTGAGCATCACTTTCCAGACAAAAACAACTGAGTATCAACCATAAACTAATAGAACCAACACAAGCCATCACGCTGAAACCAGAAGGAGCACAAAGCACCCGGGCTGAACCTTCCATGAATGACCTACCAAGCTATGCTAATGTTTACATTGTGGGGAAAAAACCCAATAGATTAGCATAAACTGCAGTCACCGATAGAAACTAATGCAAACAGCTCTACACTAAAAGCAGAAAATGGTGTGACCCAAAAAATTATCAGATTTAAAAAACCATGTGCACGCATGCCTGCAAGAACATTTCCATTTATAAATCACAGTCCACCTGGAAACTTGTGCGGTTTGAAATATCTCGTGCCCCACCGACTGCACACCCACCTTCACCATGAATGGTCAATGCAAAGTACCTTGTGAATAATTTTGCTTATAAATTAGGCATGGCAAAGTTACACACAATTCATGTCAGACAAGATGGCCAAACGAATCGTTCAAAACCCACATTCATTAACTTGTTCACCGAGTCATTCTTGCTCCAGCCATCCAGGTGCAAAGAGTAAAACAGAAATGTCACTATTGTGCTGTTGCTAGTCTAATTGCACTTGTATAAATAAATTACATAACCCACATTAGTCACCCTGTGGTAAAAGCTGCTGCTGCCAATACTGGTTAGCAGCTCCTCAAGCTCATATGAGGTGCTCAGCATGCATGCTCAAGTCAGTTCGTAGGTGGCGTTCAGTATTCACGCCCAACTCAGCTTGAAACTGTAAAAAGTCCTCTGAATCGTCAGTAGAGTCGCTCAGTGAGCTGCTCCGTTCACCTCCTGATCCCTCTGACCCTCCCTCACCTGAAAGTCTGCAGTGGAGCTGTGCTCAGATAGCTTCTGAGGGATGGTGAAGTAAAAAACACACATTGTGTGTTTCATAAAGCTTGTAGAAATGAATACTCTATGATATACAATCATTACATATGAATTTGGACCCATGAATGTGATTGACCCCCACACCCAGTGGGGTAGGGGTCTTTTCCCACAGCAGACCCATGAAGACCCTCCCCCGCTTTCTGCTCAAAAGACACTTCCCCCACGCACTCAGTCAGTCACTGATTGGTTGAAGCTCTCAGGATTTGACACCTTCAAATCCACAAACCTTTAACAAAAAGCCTGCAAAAGCAGTCTTGCAGAGAGTCTTGCAGCGAGTCTTTCCCTGTGAACACCCGGGAAGAGCTGCATTCCAGCGGCTCAACTCACCCAGTGTTAGCATACAGCTAACACCAGAGGCCTGCAACCAGGGGCCTTCATTCCTCAACTCTTCTGCTGACCCGACCACGAGGGTCAGACCTTCCCCTGATCCAGAGACCAGCACCCAGAGTCTGATCTCCCATCAACCAGGAAAACCAACCAGTTCCTCCAGGACGGACCAGGGAAACGACGCCTCACAGAACTTCTTTGTGTTTTTCCTGAACAAGCAGGAAAACCATCACAGACCTGAGCGACCAGCTCCTCAGTCTGAACAAAGGAACAACCAGGAGCTGTAAAGAAGGACTCCTGAAACATCAACTCCATCTTCTTCTCCTCAGCCTGCAGAACCAGCAACCACAGTTAGCAGGAGGTGCTAACTACAGGAGAAGACACCAGCTTCCCTCCAGCAGGACAACAACTGAACTCCTTCAAGGAAGTGGTAACAATAACTGGGCATTACTCGAGATTAGTTAAACCTGATGCTATGCATAGACTGTTAAACTTTTATGAAGATGTGTTGATTCTATTACAGGGATTGAGTTCTTTTGATGACATTAGGAGCAGTTATCAACCTGTAAACCAACGTTAGCTCTGCCACAGACACAGGGTCTGCATGCTAATCTGCTTTACTAACTAGTTAACTCACAATCCTACACATATCACATCAAAGACAACATCACACAGTAACTGAACACCATCTGACGACTCCTGACGTTTTACAAAGCAAGTTGCATTCACACCAAATCATTCTAGAAATGGTCCTTTAGCAGAGACACACAGGAAGCAGACGCTAAAGACTAGCTTCCATGTTCCATTGTTCTCCAGCACATGGTCGAGATCCAGGAAAGACTTCCTGCACTCTGATAACCTCCATTTGAATGTAGTTTTTTGTGATCCGTCATCTTGTTTTGTTGTTCCATCACACGTCTCTCACACACACTCTCCCTCCAACTTTCTCTCTCTCTTTCTCTCTCCTCGGTGACGGGTCAGACCAAAAGCAGTTCAGAAGATCCCTATGAACACGCATCAGAGGATAGCAGTGACGTTGCCCGGTTTGGCGGAGCCGGGGCCCCACCCTGGAGCCAGGTTGAGGCTCGTATGCGAGCACCTGGTGGCCGGGTTCTTGCCTGCGGGACCCGGCCGGGCTCAGCCCGAAGGGACGACGTGGGCCCCTCCTCCTCATCCTCCTGTGGGCCCACCACCTACAGAGGCTGCCGTAGGGGTCGGGTGCAGTGTGGATTGGGTGGCAGTCGACGGCAGGGGCCTCAACGACCCGATCCCCGGCCACAGAATCTGGCTATTGGGACATGGAATGTGACCTCGCTGGGGGGGGAAGGAGCCCGAGCTTGTGAGGGAGGCTGAGAGATACCGTCTAGATATAGTCGGGCTCACCTCCACTCACAGCTTGGACTCTGGAACCCAGCTCCTCCACAGGGGCTGGATACTCCACTTCTCTGGAGTTGCCCGCGGTGTAAGGTGGCGGGCTGGCGTGGGCTTGCTTATTGCCCCGCAGCTCAGCCGCCATGTGTTGGAGTTCACCCCGGTGAACAAGAGGGTTGCGTCCCTACGTATTCAAGTAGGGGACAGGTCTCTGACTGTTGTCTCGGCCTATGCACCGAACAGCAGTTCAGAGTACCCAACCTTCTTGGAGTCCCTGGGAGGGGTGCTGGATAGTGCTCCAACTGGGGACTCCATTGTTCTCCTGGGGGACTTCAACCCCCACGTGGGCAATGACAGCAAGACCTGGAAGGGGGTGATTGGGAGGAACGGCCTCCCCGATCTGAACCCGAGCGGTGTTCTGTTATTGGACTTCTGTGCCAGTGAAATGGGAAAACGAGTTGGTGATGCATTGCGTAAACTTTATCCTTTTTCTCTTGCTCCTATTGCAGAGTGTCAGTATCGCCCCAAGGAAGAAGAAGATGCACTGGCATTTTTATTAAAAGGGCCAGAGCGGATTGGATTGATAGAACGGGAGTTGACCCCAGCTCGACCCTTATTCTTCTTCTCTCTTTCAGATCAGCTGTACTAAGAGGCGTACCACCACCTGTACGGGAGGCCATGGAAGCCAATCCTGACATGCATAGGGCTGATGACACCAGATAGACAACACATTTCACTCACCACTTTATGAGACACATGAAACAGGCAGAGGAAGAAAAGGGTGAGGTAGAAAAGTTAAAATTACAACTGATACGCATGCAGCTGGAAAATGAAAAGAAAACACTCTCAGAGCGCAGTAAAGCAGGAAAAAATACAGAGAAGTGCATTCAAGCTCCACAGGTCCCTGCCCTCCAGGCGCCAATGCAAATGATGGCACCACCACCGACAAGGTCACAGCTGAGAAATTGGGGGCCTCCTCGACCCAGAGGTCAAGGAAGAGGATTCGGGGACAATGAGGTAACAGACCACCTCACAATAACTGTCTGATTTGTGGACAACCAGGTCACTGGGCAAGGACATGTCCAAACGGAGCACAGATGGGATATCTTCCATACATCCCTCAACCACCATGGCCTGGCACGGGGTGTGAGCCGACTCCTATGCAGCCGACACAGCCAACTCCACCCACTCAGCTCCACGCCGCTCCAAACCCAGAAGCTGCTCCAGTCCTCGGGTGGAATCAACAACCTCATTTCTGAAAGGGCCCACGGGAAGCCGGAAAGGGGGCGCTGGCAGACCCTTGTCTCACGGTTACGGTAAACGGACAGCCAATGAGCTTCATGGTGGACACCGGTGCTCGATTTTCATCAATCAGAGAATTACCAGCGGGCACCAGGCTGACCAAAGACTCTGTACCATTAGTAGGTTTCTCGGGGATCCCACAAAGACTGCAACTAACTGAACTGACTGATGTTGCTGTGTCATCACAAACACACAGACACAACTTCATTTTTTCACAAAACTGTCCCGTGAATCTCCTGGGGAGAGATCTCTTGTTGAAACTGGCAGTAATGATCAAATGCTCAGCAGACGGCCTTTCATTGATGTTTCCAGATGGCACTGAACATCGATGTTCTGTTGGTCCTGATCCAACACCTTTCAACGGCGTCGTGACTTCAGTCGATCAACCTGAACTGTATGAGGGGAACTTGCCACAGACCGCTGACATCTACTGGGCAGAACTGGACCCTGGTGACTCTGGTTTTGAAACAATGATGCAGACCTATTGTGAATGGCTGCCCTGGATTAGATCTTTGAATCCTTATACAGGTCCCTTAGATCCATACCATTGCACATTGTTTTATGACAGAGATTCAGATTTAACATATGAAGAACATTTTGAACAAGTAATAAATGAACATGTGTGGCCATTAACTGTAAAAACACTGTATGTAGGAAAGTAAGGAGTAGCTTTCGGAGTAGACCTCACTGAAGAGCAGGTAGAGTGGTACAGACACTCAGGTGAGGCATATACACACATAACTATGCAAATTAGTACATCACATCAGGCAAAAGTTCTGGGTCCTATGATGCGTCAAGCCAAAGATGCCTCTGACTGGATGGTGACCACACTTCCCATGGTGAGTTTTTCGCCCTCATGTGAAATGTACAGTATTGAGATGTCATACGTCGTGTCTTCTACTCTCCGTCATCACCTCATTCAGAGGGACCACAGCAGAGAGAGAGACGACCATGAAAGTGCCAAGGAGATGCTGGATGCTTTTCCATCTTCCCTATGGTCTTCAGGCCCTACTGATGTTGGTTTCTGCAAGTCTGCGGAACCGGTATCTTTTTCTGTCTCTGTGTCTAATCCCATCTTTCTACCACAGTACAACACCAGTCCCGAGGGACAGGCGGGGATTGCAGACACGTTGCAGGGTCTTATCCAAGCTGGCGTAGTTATCCCGACTGTTGACACAGGATGGAACACACCTATTCTACCGGTGAAAAAGAAGGAGGCAGGTACTTATCGTATGGTACATGATCTTCGTGCCATAAATAATATTGTATCTACAGCCTCCACACCTGTACCAAATCCACATACTGCATTGTCACATCTGTCACCTGAACATAAATATTTCTCTTGTATAGATTTGGCTAATGCTTTTTTCTGTCTGCCATTAGCAGATCAGGTGAAACCATTGTTCACATTCACATATCAAGGTAAAAAATACACCTATGACAGACTTCCTCAAGGCTTTGTCTTGTCTCCTGGGATCTTCAATAAAGTTCTCAGACAGCAACTGTCAGATTTAGAACTCCCTCCAGGAGTTCTTCTGGTGCAGTATGTTGATGATTTATTGCTTGCTGCTCCTGATGCCTCCACTTGCTTGGCGGCAACACAGGCTCTTCTTTTACTTCTCCATGAAAAGGGATTTAAGGTTTCAAGAAAAAAGTTGCAGTGTTGTCGTCCAACAGTGTCGTTTCTTGGCCGTCTGGCGTGGCACAAGTATTGCATCAGCACACAAGACATCCATCTTGCATCATTCAAAGCCGAACACAGTCAAAGACATGCTATCTTTTTTAGGATTAGCAAACTACAGCCGTTCATTTATTCCTGACTTTGCTGAACATAGACACCATCTTCGGTCGATGGTCCGCGAGGTTGGAATGCGCAATCTTAACGGAATCTTAGATTGGAATGAAGCGGAGGAATCATTTGACACCTTGAAACAGTCTCTCTCCCAGGCATCTGACATGGCAATTCCTGACTATAGCAAACCATTTCATCTGGATGTTTCTGAACAACCACATTCAGTTGCTTCTGTGCTTTTTCAGAAACAAGGGGGAGAGCGTCGTGTAATAATGTACACAAGTGTCATTTTAGATTCAACAGAGGACAAACAACCCCCATGTGCCAGATCTGCAGCAGGACTTACAAAAATCCTTAAGAAAACTGCACATATCGTTCTAAATCACACCTTGCATGTCCTTACATCGCACAGTGTAGCAGCATTCGTCACAAGCAATGCGTTTACAATGTCGTCACAAAGACAGAACAACATGTCTCAAACTCTTTTTGCTCCACATATAATGTACACACATGAAGGAGTGAATATGGCAGATGGGCTCACAGAAGGAGAACCCCATTGTTGCACAGAAAAAACCGAACAAGACAACAAACTCAGACCAGATTTACACCCATCCCCACTGCAGGAAAGAGACATGACTTTGTTTACTGATGGCTGTTGCTACAGACATGAAACTGATGGTTTAAAAGCATCATATGCTGTGGTAATTGAGAGCGAAACAACTGAGCAACATGAAGTGCTAGAAGCAGGAAGATTAGAAGGTCCGCAGTCAGCCCAAAGAGCTGAACTAGTAGCAGTGATCAGAGCATTGATGCTAGCAGAAGGAAAAAATGTAAACATCTATACAGATTCCGCATATGTACATAGCGTTGTTCATATTGATCTTCCAGCATGACCAAGCAAAACCACAACAGGTCAGCCGATAAAACACCATGATGATGTAATAAACCTACTGCAAGCTATTCACAAACCCTCCACAGTAGCAATACTGAAATGTAAAGGGCATGACAAGACTCAAACAAACATCTCACGAGGAAACAACGCTGCAGACCAGGCTGCAAAGGATGCAGGAGGATATTCACCTCACCTGCAGATGATTGTAAGTACTGACAACCACAAACTGATTAATCAACCACATGACCACATTACCCGCCAGTCAGTAAAAACACAACAGGAGGCGGCAGCACCGGAGGAGAGACGGGGCTGGCTGGAGCATGGAGCACGGAGGCAGGATGATGGACTGTGGACCGGACTGGAGAACCAACCAATACCACCTGCAGGTCTGTTAAAAGATCTCATAGCTGAAGCACATGGACCAGCACATCTGGGTCAAACAGAGGTCATGTCACGATTGTCACACTGGTGGCACCCGTACATGAAGGAAACAATTCAGACATACATACAGGATTGTGAAGTATGTCAGTTTTTAATGTTAAACCATCAATTAAGAGATCAGCTGGTAAATTTAGTTTACCAACTCTACCGGGGCAAGAAGTGATCATTGATTTCACAGACATGGGAGATAGATGTAAAGGAAACAGATATCTCTTAGTGATAGTGGATTCATACACCAGATGGGTGGAAGCTTATCCATGTAAAAAAGAGGATGCAACAGCTGTAATCAAAGCATTTGTAAATCATTATATTCCTACACATGGGTTCCCTCGGCGCATCAGGTCAGATAACGGTACACATTTCAAGAACAAAGACCTACAAGCAGTTGAGAAAATGATGGGATTAAAACATGCTTTTGGAACAGTGTACCAGCCACAATCACAGGGGAAAGTAGAAAGGATGAACCGAAACCTAAAGACGAAGCTGGGTAAGATATGTCATGACACCAAGATGGACTGGGTAAGTGCACTGCCCATTGCATTAATGTCTGTCAGATCTTCTGTCAATTCCCAGACAGGTTTCACCCCGTTTGAACTGCAGAGAGGACTACAGGTTCCAGGTCCTGGAGCAGGAATCGGCACAGAAGAACCTCCCCTGTTCATGCAACAGAGGACGTATTGTAAAGTTTAGAGATGTCTGGAATCTCGTTTCTCTGCACAGGTTGCCAGGACCGGCAGCAAGGGGGACTCGGCTGAGATCCCCAACACCAGCCCCTGGGTACTTCTCAAGGTGATAAAGAGGAAGTGGTCCGAGCCCAGGTGGACGGGTCCGTTTAAGGTCGTCGAGAGGACGTCTCACGCTGTTCGGCTGAGTGGCAAAGTAGACCACTGGTACCATCTGTCGCAGTGTACTCCGGCAGGAGAACCACATCGCACTCTACAGGAGACCTCCGACAATCTGAAGCAAGTTGCCCCTGGATCGGCTGATCCAGGAGACGCTCCACACGTGAAAGGGCAGAATAATCCCTGTGTGAGAGTCAGGGTGTCAGGGCAGTCTACCCCCTGTACACCGAAGTAAGAAGAACACAGAGAAGTAGACGACAGCAAGAGAAGAGGTGAAATAACGCTCCTCTCCGTCATGTGACGTGCCAAGTCACCATCATTTAATAGTTTTGTTTGTTGCTATTTGAGTATATGATTGTTACTTTTGCTTACATATGAACTCTATTATACGAAGAGTGCCTAATAGATGTAATGCTATTGATGCTAGTTATTGACCTCTGGGGTCAGAGGTCAAAAGGGGGAATTGAAGGAATATACAAGTTAAACATTTGATTTCTGTGGGACAACTGAACACATTGTATTGTTATCTTCCTACACAGCTGGGATTTCTCCCACTGCTACAGTTGGGAAAAACAAAATGTTCAAGGACTTCCCTAGTTGGTTGGGATGTCTCCTCAGCGCTCCACGTTGCAAAAATATGGTTGAAGGTAAGGTTGGAACAGATAAGAGGTCAAAGGTCACTTTGTCCCACAGAACGTCAAGCTCTGAGAAGAACCAGTTTAAAGCAGTTTTGGAGACAAAGGAGTAGCAACGTCACCATAGCAACGCATACATCACGAGGAACTGACCAATGTGAGGTTGAGGTGTCATATGCAAATGTATAAATATGAACCCCGCGTTGCAGCGGGGCCCTTCTTCACTGTAGACTCAGCCTATATACTTGGGTCTGCAAGGAAGAACGGTCCGAGCTCGTATAATGTAATATCTGATATATGGAATTTTGTAGCATTGTATAATCTGATATGCATTTTTGTAATGTCTTGTTTGTGTGATTATTAAATACATTATTGAAGAAATTAACGCTCTCTTTCTGCCTCTCCCGGATCAAACGAACATGCAGGAATTCAGGAGAACACGGGTAGGAATTCCAACAGGTGCCACCGGAAGAGCTGGAGGAAGTGTCTGGGGTGAGGAAAGTCTAGGCTACTCTGCTCGGACTGCTGCCTCCGCGACCCGGCCCCGGATAAGCGGCAGAAAATGGATGGATGGATGGAATCATACTTGCTGTTTTATTAATGTGCACAAAGGTGAATGAAATGTCGACCTCTTCTGTCTCAAGAACTCCAAAATCCTTCAAGCTTTACTGTTAATTCTGGTAATTGTAATTAATTTAACTATTCATTCATATTCCTGATGAACTGTTTAGTATATCTTATGAGACTGATATAACTGAATTGTCTATCATTTCCTGTTATGACAGGTGGAGCTCCGAGGTTCTGATACAGATCAGATTAAATTAACATTATTAATAACTATCTTTGATAATTATTAATCATTATCGATAGCCAACCACAACATAAATGGTTCCTTATGAGGTAAGAAATCCCTACAAAAGTAACTAATGACCTTTTGCAGCAGCAGATGATGGGACATGCTCTGTACTGGTACTTCTGGACCTCGGCTCTGCTGTTGACACTGTGGATCATGGTATTCTACTGGACAGGCTACAGCAGTTTGTGGGTATGTCAGGTTCTGAATTGGACTGGTTCTCATCCGACCGCTCCTCACGGTTGGGAAGGTTACTTATAATCCCTAACCCATTACAATTACAAGTTCCTTGTCAAAAAATGCAATCAGTAACTTCCTTTAAGCACTAGAATAAAAAAGTAACATACCAGATTAATTTTAGTTACTTTTGGATTACTTCACCATTAAACATAAAAAGTAAAGACAAAAAAGAATAGAATGTGTGATCTGCTCAGTGTATTGACAAATCTTATACACAGCAGACACAAATTTCTCTCAACAGAACTTGTGGTTTTGATTCTTTTTTTTAAAGAAAAAAACCACAATACAAATAAAGTTTTCAATTATTCAAGTGTTAGTCCTCAAAACAATTTGTATTCAAGAAAATGTGCTCACCTCTTTCAAAACTCTCGCTCTCATCCCATTTCCTTGTTGGTTTTTAATGTTGTTTTTTATCTGGACTAAATAAAAATGTTTGATTGGTTTGAGAGGCTGTATCTGGCAGCATAAATCACTGATTGATAATAACTAAACAACCCGCTGGACCCGCTACTGAGTCGTGGCGCATGTAGCCCCAATGAATCCCTAAAACATGAGATCCTCTAAACATATTGAGAATGGCTCACTACCATCAGCACAAGTAATGGTATTGGCAGGTTACTGACAGGTTAGCGAGCTAATAAAACTAGTTGACAGGGTCCAGTGCCCGTATTCACGAAGCGTCTCAGGGAACTCTTATCTTAGTCTAAAAGTCCCTTAGCAAGGAATTCTTAGCTTAAAAGCTAAGAATTCCTAACAACCAATCACAACTTTCAGCAGACTGCATCATACATAGCAACAGGGTCAACCACACCTCCTCACTAAGATAAAAGTTCCCGTCAACTCCTTGCTAAGAGTTACTCTTAGACACTTCCTGAGTCACTTTTAAGCTAAGACTTCCTTGCTAGGAGACTTTTAGGCTGAGATAGCAGCTCTGAGAGACTCTGAGATGCTCTGTGAATACGGGCAGTAATGAATGGAGAGTAAAATTAACCATCAACTCTCTTGGGCTGTAGCTATTGAAAATGTGTAATAATGAAAATTATTTCATGTCTGTTTTATGAAACTCAGATAAATAATTAGATTTGTACACAGCTCTAAACGTATTGAACTTACCTGATTCACATGCTGATTATTATATTGATTTAAATGTTGCCATCTTTTCTGTCCACGCTGGTTATTTGTTCCACTTAATGTATCTGATTGTAATGGTCGACGCGACGCAGCTGTCACCAATTACTGTGGAGCTCTTATAAAAAGAGATTAGACTTGGCAGAATGATGAAAATAACAAAGGGAACAAACCGGAATGGCAACCCCCAAAAAAACTAGAAAGCCCAACTGGACAGAAGAGCAGTGCCTGCTGTTGGCACAGCTTGTGGAGCAAAATAAAACTATATTAAGAGGCAAACTGGGTCCTGGGATCACTGCACAAGGGAAGAGGCAGATTTGGGAGCGCATTGCCCAGCAACTCAATGTGTCGTTCCCTCTCCTTGCACCAACAAGTGAGGAGTGTGAGAAGCGCTGGTACGTGCTGCAGTCAAAAACCAGAGTGGAGATTGCAGCATTCAAACGGAGTTCTTCTCAAACAGTTGAATGTAGTACTGTCGTATATACCTCTACGGGACTGTAGAGGAGCTGAGGAGCTCTCAGTGGCAGACTGAGACACCCTCAGTGTAGGACGGAGCAAGTCCTTCATCCCCACTGCTGTCAGACTGTACAACAGGACTGTGTAGTAACAGTGACAGTATGTGCAACAATCCTGCACCTAGGACACTTTATCAGTGCCACTTTATCTAAGTCACCTTATCTATTCGTCACTTAATTGACCACTTAGGACTGACCCTGCACTGCCAACACTGGTATTATTATTTTTTTCTTACTATAGTATGTCTATTGTACTTATCCTACACTTTGCCGCCCCCCCATCATAGTTTATTCTCCTTGTATCTCATCCTATTGTATATTTTACTTTAGAACTTATTATACCTTATTATAGGTTGTGATTTTTATCTTTTTTTAGTCCTATTTGATAGTCATTGTATATAAGACACCTCTATTCTACTAACTGTTTGCACATTCCTTGTCTTTCCTTTCCTCATGAGTGTCCTTAAGAGCTGAATGTACGAGTAAATTTCTTCACTGTGAGATTAATAAAGGCGTATCTTATCTTATCTTATCTTATCTTATCTTATCTTATCTTATCTTATCTTAACTAATCTTATCTTATTAAGGCTGTGATTGCTGACATCACTTTGTTTATCAATTTGTATGAATGTTCGTGTATTCTATTTGTTAATTTACTGAACTGTTTAAGGGGTGGACCACCAGCTGAGCAGCTGTCCCAGCTGGCAGACACTGTGTTTAGTGTGTTGGGAAGATCTGACACCAGCATCAGTGGCCTGGATGAGGGCATTGATAGCTCATTGTTCCACTAACCCTGACAGCACGAACTGGCCATGGACTCCGTCGGCAGACAAGAGCAAACCACCAGAGGCTCCACAAGATCTCCATTTCCTATATGCTCAACTTCAGCAGCACATTGCACAGAGTGATCATGTCCTCTACACCCTCAGCACACAGCGAAACACCCTCTAGGCACAGGTGAGGAACCTACCACAGACCCAGACCCCGGTTCCACTGGCTCCTCCGCCATGTTTTTTGGATGAAATGGAGAGGCTACGGCAGTTTGTTACCAAGTGTGTGCTGCATTTTGAGCTCTGGGCAACTGCCTTCCCCACAGAACGGGCCAAGGTGGCGTATATTATTTCCCACCTGAGTGGACAAGCAGCGACATGGGCAGCAGCTGAGTGAACTAACCGGGCAGCTACATGCACCACCGCAGCCGCCTTCCTCAGGGCACTCACGGACTTGTTTCAGCGATCGCTCATGGGCCGGAAGGCCGCTCAAACCATCATGACGATGCAACAGGGATCCTCGTCAGTGGCTGATTATGCCATCTCCTTCCGCGCCATTGCTGCTGACAGAAGCTGGAACCCTGAGGTGTTGTATGAGGCCTTCTTGTTTGGACTGTCTCCTAGTTTGAAGACTCTTTTGCTCTCCCGTGAGCTACCTGACAGTCTGGAGGAGCTGCAGGTGGAAGTACTAGTGGACTCCGGCGCCAATGCTAACCTCATGCACTCGCAGCTGGCCCCAGTGCAAAAATAACGGTCTGTCCTCAAAGAACTCCGCCCAGCTCACCACTCTTTACCCGGCCACCAGCTCTGTCGTGCCCTCTCCGGACCTCGAGAAGATCCCGGCCTGCTATCACGATCTCTTGGAGGTGTTTTCTAAGAGCCGGGCTACCTCCCTGCCTCCACACAGGCCCTATGGTTGGACTGAAGCACTCTTGTCCATTCTCCTCGCTAGTAAAAACAAACTTGTCCTTGTTGTCTTATTCTTTCTTGCAGATTTAATAAATGTCTATAGCCTAAACCTGACACTGTTTTAACCTGGTCAACAGTGTTGGGATCTCACAGGACCACAGAAAGTTTGTTCATTTTTGGGGAGAGACAATATTCATTTGTCACGAGACGCAGTCATGACATGAATTCTGACCCAGGAATGTGATTGACCATCACACCCAGTGGGGGTGGAGGGCTTCCGCAGGACCTTCCTCCCCCCCTTTCGGCTCACAAGACTCTTCCCCCATGCAATCAGCCAGTCACTGATTGGTTGAAGCTCTCAGGCTTTGACACCTCTGAATTCACACGTGCAACAAAAGGCTTCAGCCAGCCTCCACTTCTCTCTCTTGCAAGACTGGACCCTGAGTAGGTGGGTTGCTGAAGAGCTGCTCCCAGCAGCTCAGCTCACCCAGTGTTAGCACACAGCTAACACCAGAGGCCTGCAACCAGGGGCCTTCACTCCTCAACTCCTCTGCTGACCCAGCCACGAGGGTCAGACCTTCCCCTGATCCAGAGACCAGCACCCAGAGTCTGCTCTCCAGAGAAACCAACCGGTTCCTCCAGGACGGGACCAGGGAAAAGACGCCTCACAGAACTTCTTTGTGTTTTTCCTGAACAAGCAGGAAAAGCATCACAGACCTGAGCGACCAGCTCCTCAGTCTGGACAAAAGGAACAACCAGGAGCTGTAAAGAAGGACTCCTGAAACATCAACTTCATCTTCTTCTCCTCAGCCTGCAGAACCAGCAACCACAGTTAGCAGGAGGTGCTAACTACAGGAGAAGACACCAGCTTCCCTCCAGCAGGACAACAACTGAACTCCTTCAAGGAAGTGGTAACAACTGGACTTTACCTGAGAATAGTTAAACCTGATGCTATGATATAACTGTTTAACTTTATGAAGATGTGTTGATTCTGTTACAGTGATTGAGTTCTATAGATAATGATATTAGGAGCAGTTATCAACCTGTAAACCAACGTTAGCTCTGCCACAGACACAGGGTCTGCATGCTAATCTTTGCTTTACTAACTTGTTAACTCACAATTAATTGTGTCTTTGATGTGAACATATCACATCAAAGACAACATCACACCGTAACCGAACACCATCTAACGACTCCTGAGGTTTTACAAAACAAGTCTCATTCACATCAACTCATTCTAGAAATGGTCCTTTAGCAGAGACACACAGGAAGCAGATGCTACGGCTAGCTTCTATTGTTCCATTGTTCTCCAGCACATGGTGGAGACCCAGGACAGACTTCCTGTTCTCTGATTACCTCCATTTGAATGTAGTTTCTTGTGATCCGCCATCTTGTTTTGTAGTTCCATCACACGTCTCTCACACACACGCACACACTCCCTCCACCTCTCTCTCTCTCTTTTCTATCCACACACACACACACACCTACACACACCCAGCTGTATATAGGCAGTTAGAATCTGTGTTTTATTTGTTTTCATTGTTAATAAATATAATGTTTGGAATCATACTTGCTGTTTTATTAATGAGCACAAAGGTGAATGAAATGTCGACTCTTCTGTGTCAAGAACTCCAAAATCCTTCAAGCTTTACTGTTAATTCTGGTAATTGTAATTAATTTAACTATTAATTCAAATTCCTGATTAAGTGTTTAGTATATCTTATGAGACTGATAGAACTGAATTGACTATCATTTCCTGTTAAGACAGGTGGAGCTCCGAGGTTCTGATACAGATCAGATTAAATTTCAACAACATTATTAATAACTATCTTTGATTAATTATTAATCATTATCGATAGCCAACCAAAACATAAATAGTGATCCTTATGAGGTAAGAAATCCCTACAACAGTGTTGGAACTGACATCACTCAGTAAGCTGCAGCATGTACTCTATTACTGTCTACACTCACCTTCAGCGCCATGCAGTCTCTCTCTGCTGCACTCCATCTATCTCACTTATATCTTAACATGCCATCCTCGAGAGATGGCTGGAGGGATCAGCTTCCTCACATTCCCACACAAATATCCATCTCATTTCAAACCAAGTCCCTTGTTTCAGCATTATTTGTCAGAGGAACTCGAAAGAAATCAACAACTGTCAATTATCTCTATTCATATACTGACTAGTGGATGAATGCAGTTACATTAAAAAAAATTATAATAATTGGGAATTCTGTAAATAGTGATTTGCAATTCAGTTACACCTCAGACTTCAAAAATATCACATAATTTTTTTTTATTACGATTAGCTGGTGGATAAGTGTTAGCTAACAAATTAACTATTTTTAAATTCAATGTGTAAAATATTGTTTATTTGCATTTGCTTGTATAGAATTTCTAAATCATTCACCTAAATGTATAAGGTTTCCATCATTCAGTATGCGTGTGTGTGTGTGTGTGTGTGTGTGTGTGCGTGTGTGTGCGTGTGCGTGTGTCAGTCTTCACCCGGTGGCAGTCGCCTCCAGACAGGACCTCCTGAATGAAGACCGCCGGGCCGTCGGGCCTGTTGGAGCCTCCTCCGATGGTGATGCCCAGGCTGCTGGACCGTGACACTGAAATAAGCTGAATGACTCCTTCACCCGGATGACTGAAAAAATGAATGAAAACACCATAAACATGTGGTTTAAAAGAAGCTGTACTGGTTACTTGTCCAACTGCTTCCAATCGTTTCGAAATCATGCAGACAAAAGTCAACCGTCGGGTCAGAAAGCCATGCATGTGGACTGGAAAGCCTGAAAGAGAATGTGGCCTGGCACTTTCCCAAAGATGTGTATAGATGTAAATAATAATAATTATAATAATAATAATGCATTTTATTTCAAGGCATGTTTCTGGGCACTCAAGGACACCTCAAAACTGGTTAAAATATTTGCATTAAAACAATAAAAACAACAGTAAAAAACAACAACAATAAAAGCAACTGTAAAACAACACAGACACAGGGCAATTGGCGTCAGGTAGAATATGCAATTTTGAAGAGATGAGTTTTGAGTTCTTTTTTGAAGTGGGGAAATGAGTCCAGGTTTCTCAGCTGGGGAGGTAGTGAGTTCCAGAGACGAGGAGCAGAGCAGCTGAAAGCTCTGCTCCTCGTGGTGCTGAGACGGGCAGAGGGCACAGACAGGTGAGTGAAGGAAGAGGATCTGAGGGAACGGGAGGGAGTGGAAATGCTGAGGAGTCCAAGACAGATATGGGGGGGGGGCGAGGTGGTGAATGGCCTTGAATGTCAACAGAAGGATTTTGAATTGGACACAGACTGAACCGGGAGCCAGTGGAGCTGTTGGAGGATGGGAGTGATATTATAGCTGAATTCTGGACCAATTGTAGTTTATGGAGGGATTTGTGAGGGAGGCCAAAGAGGAGAGCGTTGCAGTAGTCCAGATGGGAAGTGACAAGGCTGTGGACGAGGATGGCTGCAATATGGGGGGGGGGGGGGGGGGGGGGGGTGAGGGAGGGGCGGAGGTGGTTGATGTTTTGTAGATGGAAGTAGGCAGGCTGCATAATGTTATTGATCTGAGATTGAAATGATAGAGTGCTGTCGAGAATGACACCCAGACTCTTAACCTGGAGGGAGGGTGAAACGGAGGTGTTGTCAATATTGATGGAGAAGCTGCGGGTTTTGGACCCTCTCAACATGTAGCGTCATGCTTCAACGTGTCCTATTCCGCAAAGGCCAAATAATGGGATCATTAACTATTCCTCAGGCTCTATCTACATGATAGTGATTAAAGGGAAAACACATCGTTTTTTATTGTTTAAAAAAGTTTCATGTTTACACATCAACATCTGAAAACGATGTTTGTTTACTTGGAATTGGCAGAAACGCTGAAAACGATGTATATTTCATGTTGGGCAAGTGAGTGCTGTTTTCGTAATGACACCAAACATACATGCAGAGAACAAAGCGCTATAAACATTAACAATGGGAGAACACGGACATTCTACAGGACAGACAACCAAGCTGGATTGTTGTTACGGTGACTGTCAAAATAAAAGTACCAAGTCACAGGATATGGAGTCATGACACCACAGAGGAAACATTGATCTTATTGACCATCCACACTGAAAAAAGAAACTAGTTGGATCAACTTAACTGAATTGCTGCAATTGGTAACATCAACATTAATTCATTAACCTAACTTAAGTGAAAGAAGATAACGAACATTACCAATGTTACCAGTTGAAGCACTTCAGTTAAGTTGGTCCAACTATTTAATTTTTTCAGTGTGCTGAGGATATGCAGAAGAACTACTTATTATGACAGTGGTGCACAGGATCAGTGTTTTAGACATTTCAAGTTGTGTTTTTCCTCATGTCAGACAGGCAGAGCGTTTTTAAAAAGTTGTGTTTTCAGTGGCTCTTTCGTTGTCGTGTAAACAAACACCCAAAAGGTAATGCAAGTTTTGCATTTTCCTTTTAAAACAATGTTATTTAAACGGAGCCTTAGTTGTGCTGTTTAGGTTTAAACATAGACTGTAGGAGACATTTTTAACAGCCCGTAAATCAAAAACCAACCTCTCAATCATGGTTGGTGAAGGTCATGACTGGTTAGAAAAATGTTCTTTGTTAAAATGTTTGGGACATGAAACTTACATGAACAAAATGAACCAGACACATGCTTTTATGACTGGTGGAAAGTAATTGAATCCATCCGAGCCCCTTGAGTCTGTTAACTCTCCATGACATGACCAGCTCTCACCTGAGGGAGCGCAGCATGGGCCCGTTACTGTTGTACATGTTCTGAGACCCTGCTGGACTCAACAGCAAAGGACTCTGGGAGCGTGACGAGGAGCCTGACGATGTGCTGTCCAGGTACCGACCTCCTGAGAACCAGACCAAGAAACACAGGATTAGATATTCAACATGAGTTTATATGAGGTCGATTCATGCGGTAGATGCATGAGGTAGATAATGCTGTCATCTACCTCATGCAGCGATCTCTCTCTCATCTGGAGAGGGCTGTTAGGGCTTTTCCACCAAAAAGAACCAGGTGCTACTTCAGGGCCGGTGCCAGGCCCAGTTCTTAAATGAGCACCGCCAAAGAACTGGTTCTTTTTCCACCGTTAATGGAGCCAAGTTAGAGCCACATCATTGCGTCACTCCAAAACATGATACGTCACTGATCTCACATATCAGCGCTGACAGCGCCCATATTAGGATGAGGAGACGGACTGTATTCATCAGTTTGGTTCCGGTCGCTCCATCGAGTCTGGCCTAAACCTCAGATTCACACCAAAGAGACAGAAAACATTGAGTCTCCTCGTCGCTCTATTGGAGTTTTTCCACATCCGTCTTGTTTTAGTCTGGAGCCCCGGAGTGGCCAGAGAGAGAGAAACAAATAAACAAAATATGTGAATGAGCTTGGGACATATTTTTCAACATGTGGGCATTACATAGTGAATTTCTGCTCCTTTCACTTTATTTCTGGACGTGTCTGAATCAAATGCTTCAGCGTCAGGAGGAATGGAGGTGTAGAATGATAGAACGCAGCTCTTCAGCCATTTATAATGGAAACCTACGTAAACACACGCTGATTAAAGTTCTCTTTCACATGAAGCCATTCAAAGGCTCATTTTATGGTTAAAACAAATTCAACCTTTCATTTACAGTAGTATGTAGTTTGTTTTATAGTTGCTGATGAACCAAAAGTTTTGCTTCATTATAAAGTTCTGTTAGAAAATATTAGTGGAGTGCCTTGTAGCGGAGCGCAATGCAGCCGCGCACTGCATTGCGCAGCGGCTGCATCGCCTCAGCCTGCGGTCATAACGCGAAACAATACATGAGAGTGAAGTTAGTTACAATGATGCTACGATGAAAAGCGTGAAAACAATGGAAAACTGCTTCTAAATTAGATATCTCAGGAGCTCAGCACCTCAAGAGCCGCGGCGCCACAATCAAGGATTAAATTATGTCGTTCCCTCCTATTATTAACTTCAGGAATCGACTGATTACATCGTTCCAAAGCTTTATTTAAAAAATGTTTCCTCGATAACCACTCTGGGGATCCGTGTTCGCTGTAAATTTCAGAAAGCTGTTTTGCGTCTCTTCTGCCTTGTCAGCAGCGATAACTCCGGCGGCAACTCCGCCCCCAGCTGATGACGCATCTGGCTCCAGCCTGGTTCCTTGCTGGCCCAGGAAGGAAGTGAAGCCAGCGGAGCCCCAATTTAGCCCTTGTTAAGAACTGGTTTTGGCGGTGGAAAGACAAAGAACTGGTGCCAACTCTGGCCCTGGCTCCGAACTAGAACCTGGTTCTTTCCGGTGGAAAAGCCCCCTGTGGGGATCATGTTCTATGATTTCTCCAGTGCTTTCAACACCATACAGCCCATGCTTCTGAGAGTCCAGCTGCAATGCACAGGAGTCGACCTGCATGTCACATGGTGGCTTGTGGATTACCTGACTAACTGGTCACAGTTTGTGAGGACACAGGACTGTGTTTCTAGGTTTCATCTTCAGTACAGGGGACTGTCCTGGCTCCCTTCCTTTTCACCCTGTACACTGCAGACTTCTCCCACGACACGTTCAACTTTCACCTGCAGACGTGCTTTGATGACTCTGCCATTGTCAGCTTCATCACCGATGGGGATGAGGGGGAGTACAGAGAACTCAACATGGATTTTGTAGACCGGTGCCAGCGGAACTGCCTCCAGATCAATGCAGGAAAAGCTAAAGATGTGGTGGTGTACTTTTGCAGGCAGGGACACACTTCCCCTACACCGGTGAACATCCAGGGAAAGGACATTGAGATAGTGGACTCTGATAAGTACCTGGGTGTTCACCTGAACAATAAACTAGACTGGACTGACAACACACGCTCTCTACAAGAAAGTCCAGAGCAGACTTCACCTGCTGAGGAGACTCAGGTCCTTCGGAGTGCAGGGAGCACTCCTGAGGATCTTTTATGACTCTGTGGCGGCATCAGCCATCTTTTACGGAGTGGCGTGCTGGAGCAGCAGCACCATGGCTGCAGACAGGAACAGACTGAACAGGAAGGAGGAAGCGATCGTCCCTGATGGAGAATGTCTCCACCCCCTGCATGGTAATGTTACAACACTGGGCTGCTCCTTCAGTGTCTGAAGGAGAGATACCACAGCTCCTTCCTTCCTGCTGCAGTCAGACTGTTTAACCAAGCTTCTCCCAGTAGATCACAAACACACCCACAAACCGGACAATTCATCCCTACCTCTGTGCAGTACTAATTTATTAAAATGTCTTCATCTGTGAGGTCAATAAAGGATTATCTTAATCCTTTATTTATCTTAATCCTTATCTTATCTTATATGCAAAAATACCCAAAAGCTCTAAATGCTATCTCTCAGAGGTCAGTCAGCCAATGTGAAGTGTGTCCCATGCTTGCAATGAACTTCCCAACTGTCATTTCAGACATCCTGCCATAGAAGCAATGTGAGAGTTCTGCAGCTACAGGTGGCTCAATAGAGCTGAGACTCTCCACTTGTACAGTGGTATGAATATGTTTGGGCACCCCTGTTATTTTTATTTATAAATCATTAGGTGTTTGGATCATTAATTTAATTTTGAAATGTCAAATAACTGATGGACACAGTAATATTTCAGCAGTGGAATTATATTCGTTTAGGAGGAGGATGAGGAGGCAAATCAATGCATGTCAGCTCTTAGTAGCAGATAACTTATTTCTAGAGGAGGCTGCAACAAAGTTGAATGAAAATGAAACTGTTTCGAAAAGTTTTATTTCTTTTCATCATCCTTGGAGACTTGGTCAAGTGGCTTCAACTGTAGTTAGCAGGGTCAGGTCCAGTAGCCGGCAATACCGATCAGGATAATGCAGTACTGAAGATGGATGGATGAATGAATCACCATGCCCACTTAGTCCAATACAGGGCTACAGACACAATGGTTAGTGTATAAAAAGTGGAGAATTTTGGGCATGCCAATTTTTAGCAAAGAGTGTTGTAATGATAGCAGTACTGACTCACAACAAGAACAACCCAGGTTCTGCAGCTTTTCTCTGCCATGTTTGCATGTTCTTGCTGTTTGCCTCAACAGTCAAAACACACCATAATTGTCTGAAGGTCTGACGGATTGATGGATTTTGGAAGAATAGCCATGTCCCTGCAGCCTCACCAGTTATTCATTGACCTTTGTTCTATATATATATATATAAAAATTTACTAATTCATTCATTTTTTTGGTTTTAATGAAAATCAATAAAACTTGTCTTAGTGTTCCATCAACCTGATGGCAATACATTTGGAGTCCGTCATGTCAGACGCCCTGACGTCTCAGCACTTTTCTTTGCATGGCGCACACAGAAAGGCCTGTTTGAACAATGTGGACCAGCTGGCTGCCTCCTTCCAACTCAAACAGATGTTGGCAATTGTGTAATGGACATGTACACTTGTCAAAAGGAATTTTCAAAGGTCCACTTAGTCCATCCCTCCTTTAGGCTTTCACACATCAACACATGCAGACAGGTCATTGAATAAAGTTCAGGTTCAATGATTATTTACCGTCTTGCCATCATTTTTCCCTCTCGACCATTCTATTCATTGTGCACCTGCCCATTCTCAGGAAGAATCTATTTTCTGATGCCACCCAGGTTCCTAACATCTCCCTTTCTGGCTTAAGGAATGTTTCAAGAGTTTTTTTCCGGCACAGATACACAACACTTTTAGCTCTTTGTGTTCTTAGGGAGAATGTGCAAAGCAGTTTAGTGGAGGACGGGCTTATGTAAATGTATTTAAAATTACAGTCCATGCTTTAGAAGGTGGAATGAAAGTGGAATGTAAAACTACCTTGCTGGATGGGAGAGTTCCGCGTCGATCCGGTGCTACCGTTAGAGCCGTACTTCTCCAGCAGCTCAGCAAATTCTCTCCTTTCAAAGAAACAAACAGAGACTGTTGAGGCTTATGTGGGGAAAAGACTGTTATTGATGTTTCATCCTGACAGAGTGCACTGTAAAAGATTATAGTTAGTTTAATTGTGAATTTAGCTTCTTAAAGATAAGTACTTTATTTTAGACAATTTTCAAAACATTATTATGTCTTTGTTTTCCACCTTTCTATGTATGTATGTATGTATGTATGTATGTATGTATGTATGTATGTATGTATGTAATAATTTAGCTCAGTAAACATAAGATAAACAAAAATGTTTAATCAAGCAAACAAAACAAAAAACAAAAATGATTCATTGAATAATTGTAAAAATAATCCATAGATTAATCAATTAGCAAAATAATCATTACTTGCAGCCCTAATGTCATTGATTAATGCAGTGGTTCTCAATTATTTTCTGTCACGCCCCCCCTAGAGGACAGAATTTTTTTCAGCTCCCCCCCCGAATTGTACTACCATTGAGAACTTGATAATATGTATTTATTTATCTGTATAAACCACTGTATGAGTTGCTGGCACCAGCATTCTGCATACAATCGCCTGATTATCAAAATAAATCTCTATGGTGTGAGGTTTTATGCACCTTGCGATGTGGTGGACAACTTTGTAAGAGGCTAACAGGCTTTTTTGTTTACTGATGCCGCGCTGACACAATGAGCGGCTTGTTGGCCATACTCATGGAGTTTACCATGAAAAACTCCAGTGGCTTACTGACATAACGGGTGTATGGTCTCCAGGTGTATGGTGTATGGTCTCCTGGTGTATGGTGTATGGTCTCCAGGTGTATGGTGTATGGTCTCCTGGTGTATGGTGTATGGTCTCCAGGTGTATGGTGTATGGTCTCCAGGTGTATGGTCTCCAGGTGTATGGTGTATGGTCTCCAGGTGTATGGTGTATGGTCTCCAGGTGTATGGTGTATGGTCTCCAGGTGTATGGTGTATGGTCTCCAGGTGCCGTCTTCATTTATTTGGTTTCATGCTCCGCTGCCAGAGTTTTTAGGCATAAAACACAAACGGGTGTTTCCTGGTTTCCGACCGTGTTCACGGTAAACCCAAGGGCGATGTAGCATCGTCATATCTCCTGCTCTTACTAGCTTTATGTTTACTCTCACCTGTTTTCTTTTCCTCTGACGCCTCATCCTTTTTTCTTTTCACTCCTGTCAGAAACTTCTCCACCTCTCCTCCTCCTCCGCCAGCTCTGTACACCGGTGTTCATGTGTAGTACTTCTTCTACTCTACTGGTTGAACAGGCACCTGTTGATTAGTTTGAGCACTGCTGCCACCTAGTGGCTGGAGGCCCTTTTTTTATTGTTCAAGCATGAATAAAGACACTAATACTGAAAGTCGCGCCGCCTCGCGCCCCCCCCTGACACCCCACCACGCCCCCCCAGGGGGGCGCGCCCCACCATTTGAGAAGCACTGGGTTAATGCAAGGCTCTGTCCAATAATGTGTACAATATTGAGAAGAACAAACACAGCTTTTAAAGCTAACTTCTGTGAACTGTGTCTTTCAAGTCACAGGAATTGTTTTCATTTCATAGGCTTTCATTTGTTGTTTTTCCCTCCTGTCTATTATCTCTTGTGACTCCACACTTATGTCTTAATGCAGCTCTATTGAGCCTTGATTGTTGTCAGTTGTGGGTCAGTAGTCTGCTCTCTCTCCCTGGTGTGAAAATGTTTGATCCACAGTCTTGTTGGAACAATCTATCTCTGTTTTAAGCCAGTGTGTCAATATTTAATTCAAGCACTCTGACCTAGCCTGTACCTGCACTGTAGTGGACTGACCCCCCCCCAGCACTGAACTCTGACCAGCCTGTTTTGGAATCAACTGTTGTGGCAAGGAGGTGATTAAGCCCCTGATGTGAATCAGGTGTGCTGTCTCACCACCCTCCGCCCATAAAGGAGGAGACACATGGGGTGACAAGCGGCAGACACAGATGCAGCACAAGAGGCTGTGTGTCTATTTGTCAGTTTTTCCAGTTTGTTTGTTTAATAAAAGAATTGTGGGATTCCAAAGTCCCGCCTCTGTAGGTGAACCTGATGGTGGTGATCACAACTGCCACAACTGTTAAACTGATTGAGTTGTGTGACTTGGTCCCAGTTGTGGTCTTTGATTTCATTCCTATACAAGCACATTCCTAACAGCTATTGACATAAAAACCAGTAGCTGTACTTGATTTAAACATCCAGAGGAAAATAAGAAGGGGTCAGGAGTATGAATCAATACGTTGTTGTTCACTTGGACTCTCTGCCCCTCACATCAAATGACTTCCTCTACTAGTTTTGATGGGAAGCTGCAGGTCTCTCTCATTTAGCATGGACACAATGCACCTTCATCATCCAATAACGAACAATAATGTTCTCTGTGAATTCAGCTTTTCTAGATTACAACTGACTACAAGTGACTTCATGGTAAACTATGGGTGACAGGGCCTTCTGCTCTGCTGCCCCCCGCCTGTGGAATTCACTTCCAGAGCATCTAAAGACCCCAAAGACTGCTGATTGTTTAAAAAAAAACTACGAAAAACACTCCTGTTTTGCAGCTCTTATTGACTTTTATTGTTTTATATTTGCATCTATTGATTTTTATTGCTGATATTTGAAGTATATTATATTATTGTTTTATCTCATATTGTTTTTAGCATTTTGAAATGCACTGCTCTAAAGTGCAATAAAAATAAAATGCACTATTATTTATTATTATTATTTAAGTAGAATGGACACTTAGTAGAGCACATACCAAAGTCAATGCCACAATTGTCACCATGGAGACCAATAGATTACAAGGCTATTTGATCCACCACATCAATCCATTTGTCACAGTGCCCATTATTTTGTGGGACTTGAATGTGCCGGGGGTGGCGTAGCTCAGTTGATGTGAGGATTCACATCTCACTCCACCACCGGATCCTCCTCATTGACACTCCTGCAGGTAATCAACTAATTGATTGCTCCCAGCTCTTCAGCCCTGCAGGGAGGTGGGTCCAGTGCCAGAAGATGTACCAAGTCACCGGCTCCTCTCATGAGCTCCACGACTCCCGGCTTCAAGCGTCCTCGGCCTCCCCGCCTCCCCGCTGCAGTCTCCTCGCCTGTACACTCTGCATCCCAGAGTCTCCGTTCCCTCATCTTCCAGGTCTTGCAATAGAAATAGATTATTGCTAATTGTACCTGCTCTGCCTCCTGGTCTGGTTCTGGGTTCCAGACACTCCACGCACCGGCTCTCAGCCGTAACAGTTGGTAGAACGGCTATCTTCCGATCGGAGGGTTGTGGGTTCACATGTCAAAGTGTCCTTGAGTAAGGCACTGAACCCCAAACTGCTCCTATGGGAGTGACAGCACCTTGCATGCCTGCAGCCTACAGTTGTGTGTGAATGTGATGATCTATGTGAAGTGCTTTGGGACTGCTCACACAGCTATAAAGTGCTATATAAGTGAAATCCTTTTACCATTTAGTGAGTTGGCATGTGATTGGCTGAGAGTGGAGAAGGAGGGCAGGGAGTGGAGCAAGTACATGACCAACGGCAGGGTCAGTCGCGATGGACGGCGCACCGAAGTGTGACTACAAAATAATATCTTGCCTCCTCAGGACCTGTTGGATCCCAAAATGTAATGGATTGTTCCTCAGATGATGACAAATCATCCAATAAATAAAATAATAAATACACGCGGACAAAAACAATCTTCACTCCAACATGCATTAGCGAAGGTCAATAATTGTCTTTGGATGGAACAAATGGAAATCAAATTTATTAACCCACGGAGGTCTGGATTTGGAGTCATACTCAAAATTAAAGTGGAAAAACACACTACAGGCTGATCCATCTTTGATGTGATGTCCTCAAAACCCTGCACCATTACTGACCCACTGCCAAACCGGTCATGCTGGAGGATGTTGCAGGCAGCAGAACGTTCTCCACGGCGTCTCCAGACTCTACACCACATCACGAAATTAATTCTCGTCAGACTATGATATTTATGCTGAGTTATAATTAAAGGCCTAGTGAAATGTAAAACACTACTTTTCAAAAAACGATAGTTGTGGTACTACTTCTAAGGTTTCTCCGACTCTGCCCCACCACTGTTGTCGCATAACAAAGTTTATTTGAATTTTGAATCTCCAACTGCGAAATCGGGGGAATCCTTTTTCGTGGGTGTGATGTCAAGAGTTGTGCAGATCTCCATCTGTTGGGTTTATATTGGCTTGTTTCCCTCTTAAATATCCAAGTTTTAGTGTTTTGAAGTTATAGTTGCCGTTTTGAGCCTTGATGAAAGATTGAGCATGGAAGAGACGCGAGAGAGGAGAAAAGGAGCACGGGCGGCGGGAGCCGCTAGCTCATGTGGCTAGCGGGAGCCGCTAGCTCGGGCAGCTAGTAGACGATCAAGTAACACCTGGACTCATCTTCGGTGATTCCGCGCAGTCGGAAAAGCGCTTTAACATGATCCAGGAAGCCGGTCGTTCTGCCAAGAGTCAGGAAGCTTCAAAGCCGCGGTGAAAACTGCCGGCTGCTGAGGTGGACGAACAGTCTTCTGCTTCCTCAAACATGTTCAAAACCGGGTCACCAACGGCAGAACGACCCTTCTGTGTCTTCATCAATCACTGGATTTGAAATGATGATGATGAAATATGGTTAAATTCAGCCTCTTCGTTGTCAAAACTCTGATCCTCCATAGTGTAAACACAACTTGGGCGTGTGCACAACTCGTGACGTCACTCTGTTATTGTCAGAAGCTCCGCCCAGCAGAGGAAATACCGCTGTTTATCGCCTGTTTTCTCGCAGATTGCCGTGTTTTAAGATTTTACCCTTGGGCCAGTTGGCAAAAAAATGTTCCTAGAAGCGACACCAGAGTGTTTTGGAGATCGAATTTTCATTTCACGAGGACTTTAGGCTATTTTGTGAGACAGAATTGTTGCTCACTTGTAGGAAGAATAGAACAGATATGGTGGAGGATGAGATATTATAGTGGCCTGATGGGGGGCCTGGCTGGCGGCCTGGGGAGTGGGGGGGCATTCCCCTACCCCCAAGTAAGTGTGTGTGTGTGTGTGTGTGTGTGTGTGTGTGTGTGTGTGTGTGTGTGTGTGTGTGTGTGTGTGTGTGTGTGTGTGTGTGTGTGTGTGTGTGTGTGTGTGTGTGTGTGTGTGTGTGTGCTTAGGTGTGGGTTGGGATTAGCGGATGGGGCAGTGGGGTGGGGGGGGTGGTATTGGGACTCCTGGGAGTTGGAGGGTGGCTGTCCTCCGACAGAGCCTTCACTTTTCCTGTTCTGGTGGGGGGGGCTAGTCCGGGGCTCTGTGGCTGGGGCCTTCTCTGTCCTGCCGGGACGTAGAGGCAAGGCCACCCAGAGCAAGTCCCGCAACAAAGAGTGGTAAAATGTAGGCGGGTTGTGAACGACGCAGCGATGTAACGTCATTACGCAACAATAATGGCACGAAGAACGTAGAATTGCGGCTGCAGGTCATGACAGCAGCTCAACTGGTGTCTGAAGCTGGGAGCTTCCTGTACCTTTCACAGTAAAACTGCTGCGCTGTGGAGCGCCGACAATTCCGGGAGGTTCATTACAGACTTGTTGAGAGTGACGGAACATTCTAGTGAATTATACAACAACTACAGGACATTAAAGACACACCATCACACTCATGGTTCTAACAATCCAGATCTCCCATATTTATCTTCCATTTTAATAATGTGTAGCAATAAAGGAGCGGAGAGCTGCAATGCATTGTGGGAGTTTCTGTTTGTCGTGTTTTAAACGTAATTATTGGGGGTTATATTAGGTTTCTGGTGTTGGTAATAATTGTGTTGTGTTGTGTTTTTGTTGCTTAGTTCATGTAGTTTAGTTTATTAGTGTCAGGAGGTAGACTGAGGTCCCCTTTAAGAGTGGGTGGGCCATAGGTCTGGGCGCTCCAGCACCGCACCTGTGGTCACTTTCCAGTCATCACCCTGCCCTATATATATGTCCTGTCTGTGTTTAGTCATTGTTGGTTTGTTAGTCTTCCATGTCTCGTCTCTCCTGTCCAGTGATTAGAGTCAAGTCCTGTCAATATGAAATAAAAGACTTGATTGAACCCAGCCTGCCTCCAGAGTCCTGCACTTGGGTCCTGTCCGTGATACATGACAATTAGTTGTAAGTTGGCAACCAGCAGTGAAGAAGGTTTTGTGTGTAGTGTCCTCCTGGCATGGTCTGGCTGAGGGAGTGTCAAAATAAAATGTGTGTGGCTCTCTGGGTGTTGTGTTCAGTGGGAAATGGGACCAACTGGCTCTTTGAGCATTAAAGGTTGCCGACCCCTGGACTAGATAGAGCTGCCCAGGCTGGTTTAATTTAGAAAATCGCGTTACTGTCTAGATAGTACTGCTCAGGCTGGTTTAATCTCATAACAGTTGGAAAATATTTGGATCAGTGTGATTACTGTAAAAAAAAAAAAAAAAAAAAAAAAAAAAAATATATATATATATATATATATATATATATATATATATACAGGTACTTCTCAAAAAATTAGCATATTGTGATAAAGTTCATTATTTTCCATAATGTAATGATAAATATTAGACTTTCATATATTTTAGATTCATTACACACAACTGAAGTAGTTCAAGCCTTTTATTGATTTAATATAGATGATTTTGGCAAAAAAGTAAAGAAAAACCAAAAATCCCCATCTCAAAAAATTTGCATATCATGAAAAGGTACTCTAAATGAGATATGAACCTAATCATCTGGAGCACCACACCCACCCTTGAATCAACGAATTAACTCTAAACACCTGCAAAAGATTCCTGAGGCTTTTAAAACCTCCCAGCTGTTTCAATACTCAAAACCGCAATCACGGGTAAGACTGCCGACCTGACTGCTGTCCAGAAGGCCATCATTGACACCCTCAAGCAAGAGGGTAAGACACAAAAAGACATTTCTGAGCGAATAGGCTGTTCCCAGAGTGCTGTATCAAGGCACCTCAGTGGGAAGTCTGTGGGAAGAGAAAAGTGTGGCAGAAAACGCTGCACAACCAGTAGAGGTGACCGGACCCTGAGGAAGATTGTGGAGAAGGACCGATTCCAGACCTTGGGGGACCTGCAGAAGCAGTGGACTGAGTCTGGAGTGGAAACATCCAGAGCCACCGTGCACAGGCGTGTGCAGGAAATGGGCTACAGGTGCCGCATTCCCCAGGTCAAGACACTTTTGAACAAAAACAGCGGCAGAAGCGCCTGACCTGGGCTACAGAGAAGCAGCACTGGACTCTTGCTCCACTGAGCAACAGTCCAAAGTACTTTTTTCGGATGAAAGCAAATTTTGCATGTCATTGGGAAATAAAGGTTCCAGAGTCTGGAGGAAGACTGGGGAGAAGGACATGCCAAAATGCCTGAAGTCCAGTGTCAAGTACCCACAGTCAGTGATGGTCTGGGGTGCCATGTCAGCTGCTGGTGTTGGTCCACTTGGTTTGATCAAGGGCAGGGTCAATGCAGCTAGCTATCAGGAGATTCTGGAGCACTTCATGCTTCCATCTGCTGAAAAGCTTTATGGAGATGAAGATTTCCTTTTTCAGCATGACCTGGCACCTGCTCACAGTGCCAAAACCACTGGCCAATGGTTTACTGACCATGGTATTACTGTGCTGGATTGGCCCGCCAACTCTCCTGACCTGAACCCCATTGAGAATATGTGGGATATTGTGAAGAGGAAGTTGAGAGACACCAGACCCAACACTGTGGAGGAGCTTAACCCTCTGGGGCCGACGGACGCTCTGGAGCGTCCTCGTCACATGACCGTTTGAAAAGGCAGTAGCGTCACAGCACAGAGTCATCTGGTCCAGTGTTTCAATCCGTGTCGAAAGTGCAGATATAACACTACAAGCTCATTTTTAAATTATGTTGATCGCCCAAATAAAAGCGGAGATATGAGGAAAACTGTGTCCGTGTTTTTCCACGACATTTTAGTGCGTCAGGTGCAGAAGACCGGTCAGGAGTGAAAGTGAAAGTAACTGAGCAGCAAAAAAAACATGTGCCAGTATACCTTTCATTCATTGGTTGAGAAGAAGAGCCCATGTCCAATCAAAAGTTTCCATAGTGGGAGGTGTCATTTTGTTTAGTTCACCCGTGAAAAAGTAAACAGAGAGACGGAGACAGCGAGAGTGAGGTGAGATTTATATCAGAGAAAAAGCGACTATTATCATGATTTGACCTTTTAGTGAGTGTGTAGTGAGTGTGTAGTGAGTGTGTAGTGAGTGTATAGTGAGTGTGTAGTGAGTGAGATTAGAGTGTTTTTTAGTTTCAAGTGAACTCTTTTTTTTTTTTCTACCAAAACAATGACGCCTTATGAACGTCAATCAGGCGCTCCAACTTTTTATTTTTTTTGAAGGAGCAGAGCATCGAGTCTCACATTGAGTTTGAGAGTGATTCTGATGACAATATTGAAGACCTCAGCTTATTTTTGTTAGAGAGGAGACAGGTGTCCCCCAGACCAGGAGACAGGTGTCCCCCAGACCAGGACAGGTGTCCCCCAGACCAGGAGACGTGTCCCCCACCCCTGTCCCCATCATTCCAGCTCCACCACAACAGCCAAAGGCTAAAATGTAAAAATTGACTGCAGGAACACAAGAAAAGGAAAAACACTCCATGGAAATGCCATGTGTGACGTGTCCCTCTGTGTTGTGTTGGACACAATCTGTTTTTTTGAGTGGCACAAATCATTTGTCTTCACCTGACATTATATGTGTGACCTTTTGTAAATGGTTTTACAAAAACGCCTGAGGCAGTGCTTCTATTTCACTTCAAATATCTGTATAGAACTGTTTTTTCAGTCCTGTTTTGATACATTTTAGTTAATTATAGTTTAGATTTGCTTCACAAGTAAACTAAATGATTCGTTAACCATGTCTGTGAATTTTATAGTCAATAAATCTATGTTTTTACCACCCGAATTTGTAATTTGATGGTGTTTTTAGATCCACTGTTTTAATACAGTATGCCAAAGTGATGAAAATACTTCAGAAATGCATTTATGAGGTTGTCCTGAACAAAATGACACCAAAAAAGGCAAGGTTTAAGAATTTTATATCTGAGATATAAAGGAAAAATCAATTGTAGTGAAAAACGGCACAAAATGCTTCAGACCCCAGAGGGTTAAGGCCGCTATCAAAGCATCCTGGGCCTCCAGAACACCTGAGCAGTGCCACCGGCTGATTGGCTCCATGCCATGCCGCATTGAAGCCGTCATTTCTGCAAAAGGATTCCCCACCAAGTATTGAATGCATAACTGAACATAATTATTTGAAGGTTGACTTTTTTTTGTATTAAAAACACTTTTCTTTTATTGGTCAGATGAAATATGCTCATTTTTTGAGATGGGGATTTTTGGTTTTTCTTTACTTTTTTGCCAAAATCATCTATATTAAATCAATAAAAGGCTTGAACTACTTCAGTTGTGTGTAATGAATCTAAAATATATGAAAGTAAAATTTTTATCATTACATTATGGAAAATAATGAACTTTATCACAATATGCTAATTTTTTGAGAAGTACCTGTGTATATATATATATATATATATATATATATATATGTAGCACTAACAAGGGTATTATATGTATCTCCCCACCCAGTCTATCTCTGTCTTTCCTCTCCTCTCCTCCATCCTCTCACCCCAACCGGTCCGCAGAATTCCTCCACCTCTGACTCTGGTTTCTGCAAAGGTTTCTTCCTGTTAGAGGGACTTTTTCCTTTCCACAGTCTCACATAAACCTGCTGCTCATGTGGATATGTTGGACTTTTCTATTTTCTCTGTTTAGTAAAAAAATAAATAATAAATTTAAGGAAAATTTTTAAAAATTAAAAAAAAATAATTCTTGTCAGATTATGACATTTATGTTGAGCTATATTTAAGCTATTTTGTGAGATAGAATTGTTGCTCACTTGTAGGAAGAATAGAATAGAAATACTTCATTAATCCCAGAGGGAAATTCTTTAAGTGAATTCTCTGATTGTTGTTATAACCTCTGAAGGGTCGTAGTTAACAGTTAGTTAACACGGCTGAAACCTAATATATTCGAACCAGGTTCCTCTGGTTAACCTCAACAAGCATTATGGGGGTTTTGAGACACAACATGGAGGATGACAGTAATACCACATTGTGCAGTAAAGTCCCTTTTCTTCAGTATTCGAACAGTTTTCTCTTGTTGGCAAAATCATGTTGACTTATTGCAAGAATTGGCTGCTGCAGCTTTTTCTGTTATGCTGCAACGTGAGAAAATGTGTTTGAGTGACTCACAACTCCATCATGTGGGGCAATGTGGTATTTTAAGATCTATTGGATTGTGACTAGCTGGTTAGCTTGTTAACATTGATTGATTCATAATATATTCCAATAATTCGTTTTAGGTTTTTTTTAAAGGTTTGAAACAAGCCATAATAATAATACGCTGAATTTTATAGCGAACATTGCTAGTGGTTTACATATTGGATAAAAAAAAAGATGAGTTGAGGTCAGTAAAACTGTAAAGTTGTTATAGGACTGTATTATTATATGCTGGAAAGCTTATAGCGAGTGCTAACGGGGTTTAGCCTTGTCAATAAAGGGAGTGGAGGGAATGTGATGTGGTGGAAAGGGAGGTGTGGTCTGAAAGAGACATAATCCCGTCGCTGTCCTCTGTTCTGCTCTGTGCTACCGGGTAGTTAAAGCACAGCGGGGCAGATTAACACGCAGGGCTCATCTCGTCAGAAGCGCCAGCCTGGCCCTAAGCTCCCTCACCTTCCCTCAGCCTGCTGACAATTTGTGAGAATCCACCACATCACAACAGAGCAGGAATCACCCAGAAACTCCACTGCCCTCTAAAGTGCCACGATCACATTCATGTCACTACATATTCACTCTCTTGTTGTGTCACATCTTAGGGCACAATTTAATGACTTGTCATTTCTGGCATGTATCCTCTCTGACAGCTGAATTGTAAATCCGGCTTTTGTTCACTGAGGAACAGACCAAATATTTCAGGCAATACTGGGGTGTAAAAGCCTTACTAGTTTAAATATGCTAATCCTCTGCTACCTTTAAGGATGACGAATTGGGGATTGTGGTATCAGCCATAATTTGAAGGGAAGACTTAGCTTGTGATGCTGACAGCTGGCACTGACCTTATTTTCACCCACTCTGGTCCAGATCAGATTAGAAAGCTGGCACAGGACTAATACTACCAGTGTCGACCATGAGTCATGCCAGCAGTTTTATTCACATTGGAAATTCACCTTGATTGGCTTTGTCATCTCTCACTCAACTGGCTGCAGGAAGGTTGCAGTAAAGAAAATAAATCCTCCATGTATTGTGTGGGAGTTATTCAAAATTATTCATTATGCCCCGCCGTGGCTGATAGGCCCCGAAGGGGGATCTTGAAACAGTCTCCGTACGTCCGTACGTCCGTCCGTTCGAACGTTTCTACCTATATCTCGGCAACCCCTGGGCCCACAGTGACCAAACTTCACATGTGGATACATCTCAGAGGGGGAAGGGACACTATGGTGACCTTGACCTAATTTGCATATTAAGTAGGTCACAGGGTCACGAAGTGCTTAAAAACACATTTTGGGCTCTGGAGGCCTAGGTTTTTGAGCTAGGGCTCTGAAATTTTATACACACCTGATACACACTCCAGGGATAACCTCCAGTACACCAAGTGACCTGACCTTGACCTTGAAGATTGGTAGGGTCTGAAGTTTGCTCGTCATGGTTGCACAATACATGTATTTTCATATAAACATTTCTCCTCATTTCTCAGCAGTTCCTGGGCCCACAGTCACCAAACTTCACACATGGACACTCCACCTGGGGAGAAGGGGCACCATGGTGACCATGACCTAATTTGCATATCAGGTCACAGGGTCACTAAGTGCATAAAAACACCTTGTGGGCTCTGGAGACGTATTTTGACATAGCTCATGAAGAAGACCTTTCAGATTCTACATAATCATCTACTAGGACCCATGGAACACCCTCTAGTGTACCAAGTGTGCTGCCTTAGAGCTGCTTTGTGAGAAAATATAAAGCCCTCCGGCGGGGGATTAGCCTTAGGGGGATGTAAGTTGTGGGGAGGTTGATATTTGATAATGGGTACTTTTAATTGGAAAGCAAACATTTGTAAAACTGAACCATATCCATGAGTCACGATCCTTCCTCAATCATTGAACAAATTTGTCATAATGATTTCATTTAGTATATTCATTTATCTTTGAACATTAAGATATAAACGAGGGTTGTTTTTGGATCCTATTTTTACATTATCCATTGCTTGAGATAAGAGCCAGCCAAAGCTGGATGCGTGACAGAGTTGAGTCTGGGTGCACTTTGCCATACTGTACCCTCCCGCCCTGCCACACTCCGACATTTACTACGCGATGGAACCACGGCTCTTGTGTCCCTTATTGCTGCTAAAAACAGTAGATGGTTTTTCAAATCTGTAGCTGTTCTTGTGAATGCATTTAACCACATTCCCAATTAATTTTTGAAGTGATATACCTTTTGGGAGTCTTATCTAATCGTCTGATCTAACTAGCAGTGATGACAAATGCTAAAGGAAGTCAGTCGCCAGTTAACAGGGAAACCAGTCGGTCTAAAACACCGGCTAACTCTGCTGGTCCAAATGTCTCTGGTGATTTAGCTGATGGTGTTGTATGAAATATCTTTCTCCCATTCATATTTTAGCAGAATTGTTTACAGTCTGCCTTTTTATTCATCACAAAGAATCTCCAAACTGTGGATGTCGCTTTTCCTCTCTTGGTCAAGTTGGTGAAGCATGATGTCATGTAGTACTCACCAGCTTGTATTGGGGGTCTTTTTCCGAGTACCAGCAGTCTGTGCATTACAGACGTACAGATGACGATTGATGAACTCAGTATCTCATTGGAGTTCATTCAGTTTGTAGTGAATCAGGATAACAAAACCTTTCTTACTCTTCACCATAAACCTGGAATAAACTCCAACAGGACCTTAAAATATCTAATCTGCTTCCCTTGATGATTTTAATCTGATATTGAAAAACCTCCACAGAGTGTTGGCCAACAATATGTCATATCGATGTTGGGATCTCACAGGACCACAGAAAGTTTGTTCATTTCTGGGGAAAGACAATATACAATTGTCATGATATGCAGTCATGACAGATGAATTCTGACCCAGGAATGTGATTGTCTTTCACACCCAGTGTGTGTGGGGGGGCTTCTGCAGGACCCCCCCCCCCCCCCCCCTCCTCCACCCCCTTTCTGCTCACAAGAATCTTCCCCCATGCAACTCTTCCTCACAGTCACTGATTGGTTGAAGCTCTCAGGCTTTGACACCTCCGAATCAACACGTGGAACAAAAGGCTTCAGCCAGCCTCCACTCTCTCTCTTGCAAGACTGGACCCTGAGTAGGTGGGTTGCTGAAGAGCTGCTCCCCAGCAGCTCAGCTCACCCAGCGTTAGCATACAGCTAACACCAGAGGCCTGCAACGAGGGGCCTTCACTCCTCAACTCCTCTGCTGACCCAGCCACGAGGCTCAGACCTTCCCCTGATCCAGAGACCAGCACCCAGAGTCTGATCTCCCATCAACCAGGAAAACCAACCAGTTCCTCCAGGACGGACCAGGGAAACGACGCCTCACAGAACTTCTTTGTGTTTTCCTCAACCAGCAGGAAAACCATCACAGACCTGAGCGACCAGCTCCTCAGTCTGGACAAAAGGAACAACCAGGAGCTGCAAAGAAGGACTCCTGAAACATCAACTTCATCTTCTTGTCCTCAGCCTGCAGAACCAGCAACCACAGTTAGCAGGAGGTGCTAACTACAGGAGAAGACACCAGCTTCCCTCCAGCAGGACAACAACTGAACTCCTTCAAGGAAGTGGGAACAACTGGGCTTTACCTGAGATTAGTTAAACCTGATGCTATGATAGAACTGTTTAACTTTATGAAGATGTGTTGGTTCTGTTACAGTGATTGAGTTCTATAGATAATGATATTAGGAGCAGTTATCAACCTGTAAACCAACGTTAGCTCTGCCACAGACACAGGGTCTGCATGCTAATCTTTGCTTTACTAACTAGTTAACTCACAATCCTACACATATCACATCAAAGACAACATCACACAGTAACTGAACACCATCTGACGACTCCTGACGTTTTACAAAACAAGTCTCATTCACATCAAGTCATTCTAGAAATGGTCCTTTAGCAGAGACACACAGAAGCTTCCATTGCTCCCAACACATGGTGGAGACCCAGGACAGACTTCCTGTTCTCTGACAACCTCCATTTGAATGTAGTTTCTTGTGATCTGCCATCTTGTTTTGTAGTTCCATCACACGTCTCACACACACTCCCTCCACCTCTCTCTCTCTCTTTCTCTCTCCACACATGCACCTACACACACCCAGCTGTATATAGGTAGTTAGAATCTGCGTTTATTTGTTTTCATTGTAAATAAATATAATGTTTGGAATCATTCTTGCTGTGTTATTAATGAGCACAAAGGTGAATGAAATGTCGACCTCTTTTGTGTCAAGAACTCCAAAATCCTTCAAGCTTTACTGTTAATTATTGTAATTGTAATTTAACTATTAATTCAAATTCCTGATTAACTGTTTAGTATATCTTATGAGACTGATAGAACTGAATTGGCTATCATTTCCTGTGAAGACAGGTGGAGCTCCGAGGTTCTGATACACATCAGATTAAATTAACATTATTAATAACTATCTTTGATAATTATTAATCATTATCAATAGCCAACCATAACATAAATAGTGATCCATATGAGGTAATAAATCCCTACATCAATAACTGTACTTTCTGATTTTTGACATTGTAGTTATGTAAGTTGTGAAGTATATTTTTATATACTTTCATTCATATATTTTCATATTTTCTTCTACTTTTTTGTGTGATCAGAAAACATGTTCTGTGTTTTACTGGCGCCAGCCACACTCAAGCGTTAGGTAATTTTTCATCCTGTTATCTTAAGCCAGGGGGTACTCCTAAATGAAAACCACACATCTGGACATCCTTCATCCAGAGTTTTTGTCAGAACTATAAAAACACAGGTGCAGCTCGACGAGAAGCATTTTGGAAGGCTGATCCTGAAGCCCTCTCTGCAGATATGGGCTGTGATTCTGATACAACCAATTTTATATATATTCTTTTATGCAAGCAAGTGTTGGGATCTCACAGGACCACAGAAAGTTGGTTCATTTCTAGGAAAAGACAATATTCATTTGTCATGATACACAGTCATGACATGAATTCTGGCCCAGGAATGTGATTGTCTTTCACACCCAGTGGGGGGGGGGGGGGGGCTTCTGCAGTGGAAACATGCCAAAAGTGTACAGAACAGGTCTCAGCACCCACCCCCTCAATGGTGAGCTGGTGTTGAGGCTGAGGGCTGTGGAGAAGTTTGGAGCACATCTAACTCTCTGATCATGGTAAGAGAGGAGGTCTCTGATCCATCAGCAGGTGGTGTGGGGGAAGTCCAATGTCCAGCAACTTCACTGAGAGTCTGTCCAGAAATATTGTTTCGAAAGCAAAGCTAACATCGACAAAGAGCGGCCTGGCATAGCACCTCTGCTGTTCCACGTAGGAGATGGTAGTGTGGAGTGCTAAAGCAATGGCATCATCTGTCAGTCTGTTAGCTCTGTATGCAAATTGAGGTGGATCAAATGTGACCTCAGGCCAGCTTCTCAAAACACTTGATCATCACAGGTGTTAACGCAACTGGTCGGGAATCATTGAGGCTGCTGATGGTGGACTTTTTAGGCAGTAGACGATAGTGGTGGACTTGAGGCGGTAGTAGGAAAGACTGGGACAGTGACATGTTGAAGATCTTTGTGAAGACCCCAGCGAGCTGGTCTGCACACTCTCTGAAGACTCTCCTGTTTACTCCATGAGGTCCTGCTGTATTTCTCAAGGTCACTGCTTTCAGTGTTCCTCCACCTCAAAATGTGAAGTAGTTCAGCTCCTCTGTGAGTGCAGTCTCTTCCTCAGCCATCGTGGAGTTGGTCAACTTATAGGTGCTGAATTCCCCTCCACACCTGCCACGTGTTGTCATGGAAATGGTCCTCTGTCGTTCTCTTGTAGGATGATTTGGCCTCTCGTCAGGTCTGCTCTGGTTGCACTCTACTGTTCTCTGTCGCCAGCTCTGAAGGCGACACCATGTTGTCTCAGCAGGACCACCCAGTCTTTCTCATTGAAGTACACCCGGAAATATTTGTCCATTGTCACATGGTTCAGTTTTGGGTTGGAGGTTTTCTATATTGAGTTTGCATGTTTCTCATGTTTTGCTTGCACAACTTGTCCAAGCCTTCTTCCCTCAGTGTAAACATACAGTTTTTGCGTCAGTTGGTGATTCATCGTTGTCTGCAGGTGCAGGATTGTGTGTCCTATCATGAAAGCCCTGTGATGGATTTGTCATTTGTCCAGAGGAAAATAAATGTTGGATATTATAGCATATCCTGCAACGGAATCTGTTGATCTTTTTTGTTGTTACAGTGTGAAGATGCACTGACAAGAGGACAACTCATCATCTCACACGGCATGTCAGAATAGTTCATGTATTCAGATTTAATATGCTACTACCCCCATGCTGTTTGCAGGCATTGTGCTGTGCTGTTTGTGACTGTCTTTTGAAGTCAATTTCTGAATGTGTACTGACAGCTGCTGCATACCAAAGCAGATCCTGCTGTGTTAGTAGGCCAACAAACCTGATTCTGCTCTCATAAACAAACATGCAGCGAGATGATGAAACACACTATCTTTTAGAATGTTAATGAGAAACCTTTTATCATATACAGTTATAATTTGCATAAACAGACACTGGTCATGGCATTATTTCTATTGATGTGAATGTTTACTGTCCAAATGCACTGTAATGCATTGCAAGTGATACAGCCCTCGTCGTTTTAGATTTGAGTGGTCCAAGTACGCATAGAGTGATCTCGCACAAACTGGATCGACTTACTTTGCTTCCTCGTCTCTGGCTATGAGAAGGCGCATGTGATTGGTTGCAGAAGCTGCTCGCAAGATATCCACTGCTCTGTGAGCACAAACAAAATGCACAAGGTTGCTATGATGATTCAGTATATCATATTTTTGTGACGGGGTCTGATTAAACATGACAGCAGTAAGCCGTAGCTTTCATTACCGTTCACTTGTGACTCCTACAAGACTGTCCCCGTTGACCTCCAGGATCTGGTCCCCTGGCAGCAGGTTTCCTGTGAGCAATCAAATTCAGGTCAGACACACAGTGAACGTGCCAGAGGCCAGTTTTCTTCAAGGATGAGTCTACCTAAGTGGGCTTTACTTGGACTATACTGATCTTGTGCATTTTATAGTACAGTCTATGAAAATTGCATGATCAGTCCAATCCAGACACACGTCAATGGTTAGGGCTGATTTCCATTCAGAGGAACTTGGCCCCAAATTGTGTTTTGTCCAAACGCATGGTGACAAATCTGCAGGCAAAATGGGGGATTGAATCATCAATGTTGGAACTGGAAGTCACAACCAGTCTGATGGGTGAATATTTGGGGGAACTTCAAATAAAATCAATACCAGGTCATAGCGCAAATGTTTAATTATGAAAGTCATTGCATAAGCAGCTCAATTCAGCTGTCAAACCAAGTCCTGAAGATCTAAAGTAGGTGAAGGTAGCACCACATCAATCTCGAGCTTTGTTGCAGTAGGATCATTTTGCTTCCGACCTGCACAAAATGATTCATGTTAGAGGAATAAAAACAGTCCTTATCAGTATTAAGTTGCGGAGAGTTTGATATTGAAGCTCACACTGTCCATACTCAAGAGAAGGATTTATAATCTACACTGTATGATCAGCTTTCTTTTTCCAGTTTCCTTTGATATCTTGAATGATTTCATAGCTGTGTTTTATTTTTTTTAAAAAGATTAGATTTAGTATGTGTGGGGAGAATACATTAGTGTGCACTGAATGTGCACATACTTATGTGGAATAAAGACAGACAATCCCTGGAAGACATTGGAAATGGTTCCATGCTCATTGACTTTAAGGTGGTTGTGTTCAGTGATCTGTTAAGTGACTGCAACATCCATCTGTTCCGTCTGAATATATTTATTTTGGAGTCATAATTAAGAAAAGCTGTTCAGAGCAGCCGAGGAGAACAAACTGCAGAATCTTCAATGTGCACTGACAACAGTTGCGGACACGGCTTGTTTCCCTCCTTGAGTGTCTTTGTCAGTGTTGCTTTGTGCTGTTGGCCATAGGCAGCTGAAGGTCCGAGCAGCAGCAACACTGTGCAGTGCAGCAAAATCGTGTTGTTTGAATTCCAAACTCTACCAAAAGATGTTCTGTCATTGGGTTCAATATTGATTGATCACACAATGTACGATGCACAATGCATGACACCATTTTCAAGCTTCAGCAAAATCTATTGTCCATTTTTGATTTAGAACTGCAGTTCAGGGTCACTGGGTGCTGGAGTTCATACCAGCTGTGATTTTGGTGTAATTGTATCACTTTGTGTTTCACCTGGTAGCAGTGTGTAGCTGCCTCTCGCTACTATCTCATCTACTGGAATGTTTACAGCCAAAACTGGACTGGACATCAGAGGCTGTTAAAGATCATCCGCCAGAATCCACACGAAAAAAAAGAAAGAAAAACTTAGGAGCCAGTTTTAGTTCTTGATGTAAATCTCTGAAATGGTGTCAAAACCTTTCTGAAGGAAATTCGTCCTTACACACATACAAACACCTTTTTCTAGCATTTATATTTCGCAAATCATCTCCGGGTTTGTTGACATCTTGTGGTCATGGAGGGCGGAGCGAGCTGTGGAGTAGGAAGCAGCTTGTTACCTGGCTCTGCAGAAAAAGTGTATTATTTACTATTATAAGGCCTTTTATTCCAACAATAAACAATGTAAAGGCGTTATTAAGTGTTTCTGGGAATTCCCACACCTTTCCATGGCAGACCGGGGAGTTAGAGTGCACCAAACCGGTCCAGTGTTCAATCCACACCAGGGCTTACCTCCTCCACTACATCCTTGGCCTCGAGTTAGAAGGGAGCGCCCAGCCCCCTGGCCCACCAACACAGACGAGGGATGCAACGGTACAGTTTTCCCATGGTTCGGTATGCATCACGTTTTTTGGGCCATGGTAACGGTACGGTTTCTATATCTTAATATAAAACTACTCAGACTAGCAAAGGCAATATTGCATTGTAAAAATTATTAAAAGCACAGATATAATCAAACCACAAACTTTATTAAAAAAAACAATGCCCTATCAGATCAAATTTAACAGCAAACATAAAACCACACAAATTAAATATTAAGTTTAAATTAGTACATCAACACACTACAACTACAACTACAATTAAATGTCAACAGTATAAAGTGCAGCATCGATTCAAAATAATAGAACAAGCCTTTTAACAACCTGCACACTGAAGGAAGTACTTGCCTTGACCCATTTTAAAAAATATAAAACGTAAACAACGTAAAGTGCAGGATCCAAAATAATTGATCAAGAGGGCTTATTACAACCTGCGCAAGGGAACTGCTAGCCCTCACTTATAAAAAAGCAATGTGTAAACAATGTAAACATTACACAAAGTACAACGTCATGTCAGTTAAAGATCTGTCTTTATGTTGAGGTTCTTCTGCAAAAAGATGAGCATATCAACGTGCTCTGGATGAAGTCGACAATAGCCGGCACTCACAATGTCACCTGCAGTAGAGAAGACGCTTTCGCTTCAAAGGAGGTGCCAGGTTGGGTAGTAACGGATTACTTGTAATGGCGTTACGTAATTAGGATACACATTTTTTTTTTTACTGTAATCCGTTACAGTACATAAGCAATTTTTTAATCTCATATATTCTATAAAAACTGGGATTACTGAGCGGGATTACCATAGAAAATCAGATGGAATAAACTAGAAATGCAACTGTCACAAGCGCCGTCCACTGGCATTGCGACACTTCCTGACGCTTTCAGGCTGGCTGGCACTGACGCGTTGCCATGGATACTGCAGCCAGCTGCTCTCATCATGGCTGCTCCCTGGAAAAGAAACTCTTTTTCTGGCTGGAAACTCCGACATTACTTTGTTTGTTTAGTGGGAGAAGCTCTTAAACTCTCTGTGCAATGCTAATGACGCCTCCCAGCAGTGAAAGGGTTGTGAATGTCCAGGAACTCGACGTCTCACCTGAAGAAACGTCTACAGGTTGAATGTAGTTTCTTGTGATCCGCCATCTTGTTTTGTAGTTCCATCACATGTCTCACACACACACACGCCCTCCACCTCTCTTTCTCTCTCTCTCCACACACACACCTACACACACCAAGCTGTATATAGGTAGTTAGAATCTGTGTTTTATTTGTTTTCATTGTAAATAAATATAATGTTTGGAATCATACTTGTTGTGTTATTAATGAGCACAAAGGTGAATGAAATGTCAACTTCTGTGTCAAGAACTCCAAAATCCTTCAAGCTTTACTGTTAATTCTGGTAATTGTAATTAATTTAACTATTAATTCAAATTCCTGATGAACTGTTTAGTATATCTTATGAGACTGATAGAACTGAATTGGCTATCATTTCCTGTTTAGACAGGTGGAGCTCCGAGGTTCTGATACACATCAGATTAAAATTCAATAACATTATTGATAACTCTTTGATAATTATTCATCATTATCGATAGCCAACCATAACATAAATAGTGATCCATATGAGGTAATAAATCCCTACAGTGTTACCTGCTATGTATCCGATGCTTGCAAAGCAATGCTTTCACACCGTGGTTTGTTTGTTGACCCTATTCCTTTTCCCGTTCTCCTTGTAATCCAGACTGAATCCAAAATGATCCTACACTGCAGACCTATATGATGATGGTGCCTCTTCACACTTTATTTTATCGGAGTCTTGTTCACTCACCTTTGTTTCACCGCCTGCACTGCTCAGGCGCCTCAGAGTTCGACATGCAGAGCACTGATTGGCTCCTAGGAAATTCAGGGACATTCTGATTGGCTCTGAAGGCAGCATGAGCACTGAGCCTGAACAATGGGCTGCTCTCATGTCTCTACCCTGTGGGGATCACACAGTTTGTGACAGGGACATACCAAAAATGGCGCTGTTTGCCGTTGTACATTGAACCGAACAGGGCGTATTTAACGGTTCGGTAAAATACCGAATATTGTTGCATCCTTAACATGAGCAAGCCTTCAAACATGAGTTGCTCAGCTCCCTCCAGGAGGATTTTGTCACCATGATGAAAACGGAGGTAAGAGCGGTGCTAGAGAATGAGATGGCATCTATCAGAATGGACATGCATGCTTATCAGAACAGGGTTTTAGGAATTTAAGACGACACTAAACATGGCAGTGGCATCATACGCGACACTCTGGATGAACGCTACACTTGTTCTGATGATGTTGAGACACTGAAACAGGAACTTAAATGTCTGGGGGCCCTTACTGACTCGCTATAAGACAAGTGTGAAGATCTTGAGCTGCGATCAAGAAGGAATAACAAGGATTATAGTACTACCAGAGGGTCGCAATGGCTGCTCTCTTGCCACTGCATCCAGCCTGCTGCACAAAGCCTTCAGCTTAAACAATGCTCCTCTGGTGGACAGATCTCACAGATCCTTGCAACCAGTGCTAAGAGCAGGACAGCCCCCCAGGACCATTGTGGCATGGCTTCATTACTAGGGACTGTGCTGAAATACCAGCCAGAAGCAGCCTTCAACTCTGCCAGACAGCAGCTCAGAGGCCTTGATGGAGTTCAATTTCCTGCATCTCAGAATGATGTGGGATTCCAAATATGGCACAACAATGGTTTAATTTATTTCAGCAATCTATTCTTAGATGGTACCTTCATGTCTTTTGAAACCATCCAGATGGATCACAATTTACCGTAATCACATTTCTTTAGGCATCTTCAGGCCCAGAATTTTGCAAGAAGTCACTACTCATTTCCACATTTTGATGTCAAAAACACCGTTGACACGATACTAGACCTGGACGCGACTACAAGCGGTAACATCGCTAAACTATCTAAAAGATTCCACACTAATGATATGTCGTTCTTGGACACAACTAAATCTGCATAGGAACAGGATCTCAATCTTGAGATTGCAGCTGAGACTTGGAAACAGGCCGTACAATGCATAGACACATCTTAACTCTGTCTAAGACATAATCTAATCCAGTTCAAAATATTGCATTTCACTAAGCTCTCCAGATTTTACCCCAATACAGATCCTACTTGTGTAAGACGTCGCCAAAAATCTGCAACGACTGGACATGTTTTTTGAATGCGCAACACTACACTCTTTTTGGAGCAGCGTTTTCAAAGCTTTTTCAGGATTTTCCAATCGAAAGTCAAACCCAATCCACTAACGGCTATATTTGGCATACCAGAAGGTGATGTAACTATAACCATCTCCCAAGAAAACATAGTGGCATTTGCCTCAGTTCAGGCTCGGAGGCTAATTGTACATAAGTGGAAATGGGACAAGCCCCCATCATTCATATCTTGGGTAAAATAAATGATGTCTCTAGTTCCACTGGAAAAGCTTGGATACAACAGATCCAAATCGAGACAGACATTTCCTGATACATGGTCACCATTTCTTCCAGTTGTATGAAAATCATTTCCTCCTTTTGCAATAAAAATGTTTACATCAGGATCCATGGACACTTGTGTATGACCCAGTGCACAACCCGTAATCGATGTATATGTTCTCAGCCCAATATATATTCTCGATGCTGTGCATCTAGGCCTCTGCAAACAGTTGCCCCTCCTTTTGTTTACGAGATTTGCATGTAGTGTTTTTTTTCTTTTGTCCCCTTTGTTTTGTCACAGGTGTCGGGATGAAGGGTGGGATGAGTTGTGATTTGTTCTCATTTTTTGTCTACTGTTGCTCTGTAAAATGTGAAAAACTATAGATAAAGTTGGGGGGGGGAAAAAGATTCCCGCGGCATTGTGTGATCCTGTTTGTACACGCGATGTCGAAAAAGGGACCAGCCATCAGTTTGATATTTCAGACTAGTCTCGTGGCTTGAATACTCTTTGAGAATGTCTGACTTTTTTTCAAGTTGAATCAATCAAATGTTATTGATATTTTCACTTGAGTTGCCAAAACCCCATCTTTGATATCCCAGAAACCCTTGCGGCAGGTTTCCCCAAGATGACGTCAGTTGGAGAAATATAAACACAGTTTGATAGCAACAGAGTCTGATTTGTTTATAAACATATTGACATTGGTGTGATTGATTTAGGCAACTATGGATTGGAAATTTGTGGAAATGATGTGAGGATCCACACCTCGCTCCAGCACCGGATCCGCCCTCATTGACACTCCTGCAGGCAATCAATTAATTGATTGCTCCTTCTCTTCAGCCCTGCAGTGAGGAGGTCCGGTGCCAGAAGATTGTGTCTCTGTTCCGAGTCACCAGCTCCTCTCATGAGCTCCACGACTCCCGGCTTCAAGCGTCCTGGGCCTCCCCGCCTTGCTGTGCAGCTCCTCCCTGCTGCAGTCTCCTCACCTGTACACTCTGCATCCCAGAGTCTCCATTCCCTCGTCTCCCAGGTCTTGTAATAGAAATAAATGATTGCTAATTGTACCTGCTCTGCCTCCTGGTCTGCTTCTGGGTTCAGAACACTGCACACCGGCTCTCAGCCGGAACAAATGAGTTGTAATGGTCTTGTTTTCATGTATGTTTATTCTCTGTGCAGAAGTGAGATGGGAAGTATATTTTAAAGTGTGCTTGATGTTTTCTTCTTCCTCAATCTGTGTGCAGTGGGTCTTGTTTGTCTGTGCTCTCCTTTTCTCTCATTTTGTTCCCTAAACCCAACTGGAATAGCAGAAGTTCTCCACCTCTGAGTCTGGTTCTACAAAGGTTTAGTCCTCTTAAAAATGTGGACTGTTTCCTTTCCACTGTCGCTTATGCTCGCTCATGTGGAATTGTTGGCTTTTCTCTGTGAAAGTGCTTGGTATTGACTGTTGTTGCTATATAAATAAAGTTGAATAGACCCGCTTAAATCTTAGTGTATGCACGTCTTCAGTCTGTCAGTCATGCATTTGGGTCCTCCCTTCAACATGTCACTATTGATTTCAAATGAGTCAGTCAGAGGTCAATCAATGTATTACCCACATTTAAAAAAAAAAAAAAAAAAAACCTCTCCCAAGCATGTTTTAGTTAGAAATCAAAAGGCTCAAATTCTTCAGTTTTGTTTTTCATGTTGTGTGCTCATGCAAAAATATGATGAAATAAATACTGTAGTATTTACTAAGTCTTACTGCCTGGCCATGTTTTAGAAAGGAGCTGGTCCTCAGTTCTGACGGCCATCGAAATAACCACTGTGGTGAGTCAGGAACAGGTGAAACCAGATGAAGGAGTGGATGTCTTTGATGTGGATACATCTTACAAACAAAACCTATGAATGGACATTGGAATTCACTACTGGGCTGATAAATATGTGGCCTATATTTATTGTGGAAGGCACAGTGAAAGTATGCCATGGCAGTCGACTGTTGTGTTTTATTCATGCTGTCATAGACACAGGAGAGCAGTCTTGAAAATGCTTGTAACTTCAGAGTAGGGATGGTCCAAATAGCAATTTCGGTTCTCCCGATATTCTCTCCCAATTAATGACGAGTATCCGAATGTTCAGCTCGTGTAGCAGCGGGAATATTTATATTCTTTATAATTCAAACTCAATAAAAAAAGGCAAATGTACCTACCGAACCATAAATAATAGAGGTACAGTAATTAAAACAGTGGCATATATTAACAATGACAGTATTTATAGAATTTTATTTTATTTTTATTTTTTTAAACGAGAGTAGTAGTGCAATTAAAACAGCAGCAAATATTTACAACAAACATTTCTACAAATCAAATGGAAAAGATGGAAGGACTCACAACTGGAGGCAAGAACCTTATTGTAATTGTCATGTTTTTATAATTGTTTCTTATACTTACACATCATTGAGCTCTAATTTGACTTACTAAACACACTCAGAAGTTCACCAAATTTGGCACACTCATCAAGACTGACAAAAATTTCAGAAAATGTAAAAATGAACCTCCAGAGTAACAAAATGTGCTCTCTCATACTGTTAGAAACACTAAAACAGCCACCTAGAAACACTAAAATGGCCACCGTAGGAATGTTTTAGGGAGAACAAACCAAAACGTCTTTGTTCGTCTAATCAAGACCTAAAAATCACCCTGACCTAAATCATATGGGAAGTCTACAATTTGCCATTCAAAACACATTTTTCACCAAAAAAAAGGCCCTCGCACAAACACTATCTCCTCTGAGGGCCAATATCGTATTGGCTTCAAAACACAATTAAACACAATTAAATGATAGAGGAGACTCTCCTGCTCAACTTTTTGATTAACTTAATGGCTTCGATTTTATTAGCCATCAAAGTTCCAAACTCCGAATCTCACCGCCTCCCTCCTCTCATTCAAATACATGGGAAAACAAAAAGCCATGTGCCAACACCTCAAACAAGTGGCGACTGTGGCTAAAACGTGACTGATGGACAAAACTAGTAGATCTGAAGCGCAGCAAGAACCTGCCGAACACAATGATGTGACACGTGGGGAAAATCCCATAAAACATTACCTTTTTGACGAGAGAACAATGCTGATAATTTTGTTGTTCCCGTGATTTCAAGCGACATTTATCATTGCGTCAGATGGAGCAAAATTGTGTCTCTGTCGAACTACCCTTCATAGTGTCTAAAGTTTATGTCTGACTGCTTCGAAACCCACAGACTGAAAGACAAAAACATTTCCTCTCAAGAAATTATAATTTTACGGAAATATTTGCAGGAAAACTGGATTCTGAGGAGTTGTTTCAAAAATCTGGAGATGAAATCCATCCTCTCTCCCACTGTGGTCAGAACACTGTTGCATCCCTCGTTCTCCCTTTCTATTTGCAGTTGGATTGGTGGAGGATGGGATCTCCTAGTGGCCTGGTGGGGGCCCGGCTGGCAGCCTGGGGGGATGGGAAGCATCCCCCTCACCCCAAGTGTGTGTGTGTGTGTGTGTGTGTGTGTGTGTGTGTGTGTGTGTGTGTGTGTGTGTGTGTGTGTGTGTGTGTGTGTGTGTGTGTGTGTGTGTGTGTGTGTGTGTGTGTGTGTGTGTGTGTTGGGGGGAGATGGGTTTGGGTGTATACCGATTGAAATCAAGGGGTGGCTGTCCTCCGACCGGGCCGACCCAGGATTTATTAGGATTTATGGTTAGTTATTAGTGTTAACATTACTGTAAGTAAAGTAATAGATTACTGAAAGTAATAAATCACTGGAAGTAATTTATGAAAAATTTAAATTATTAATGAAAGTAAACTGCCATTCACTCATTAACAACTCCGAGATGAATTGTGTAATTACTTAAAAGTTAATAAATTATCAAAATGTGTTTATTAATGAAAAATTATTAATTTGAATGAATTGGTTATTTATCAAATAATAATGAAAGTGGGCCACCACCAGCTAAACTGGAAATAGCTAATGCCAAAATATCAGTCTTGTTTGTAAAAACGGTTATTTAAGTGAATATTTCTCTTTACTTGCAGTGGGCCCTCACTATATAGATACACTTCAATGTCTGATCTATAGCAGTTTAACTGTGCAATGTGAGTGGGTGTAGTGACTTCAAACGTCCACCGGGTGATGAGTGAGTTGGGTCCCAGGGCTCGACATTAATGCTTGCCCGAATCTCCGGGGCTAGTAAAAGCTTGGTTCGGGCAAGTGAATCATCTACCCAGCTTGCCCGAAGTGGTTTTTTTGGTTATATGTTGACATTTTCTTGGCAGAAATCCCTTGGTATCACCAACGGATCACGCCACCACAGGGCGCAGCCATTTCTCGCCCCGAGAGCGCAATCACGTGATTCTTGCCTGAATGAGATGACAGCGTGGGAAAACGCTCAACGCCGATCGTGGCTGCTATTTTCTTCCCGATTCATGTTTCCCATTCTGGTCAGTGATGCTACGTTTTACCTGGAAAATATGCATTCTGATTGGATAACGTCGCGTAATTCCTTGGGAATCCGTCGAATGGCATAGGGAAACTCTTGGTCGTCCGCCATTTAGAATTTTTCACTTTCGTCAACATTCAGATGGTCATCGGAAGTATTAAAAAGTCACTCGACTTCAACACATAAAAACAACTTCAACTGAAACAACATATTTTTTAAATTATTTTGACTTTCTAATCCCAAGGTTTCATAACACTATGGTTCAGAGAAAAAGTTGACTGAAGGGGGGGAGGAACAGGGACAGGATTTAATTTGTTATTGACCAACATAATAAAAATACATGACACACATTTACAGTGTTATTAAAAAAAAAATGTATATGGGTACAAAGTTATTAATGCAATAAATAAGGTGTGGCAGTATGGAGTATGTATTAGTAGGGTGTGACAGCTCCAATCTTACTGCTATCAAATTGATTTCAGACCAACACAGCAAAAAGCTGTGTTTATTATACATATTATTATTCTATTATACATATTATTATATGTTTATTTGAGGCCGGTTGGCCTAAAAATGTTTTTATGTAAAAAGTTATGTTGGTCAAATTCATATGCTTTTAAATTTCCATTAAAATTTGGGCAAGTAAAAACTTGTCCGGGCAAGTAAAAAGTTGTAACCACTTGCCCAAAGGGCAAGTGCTCAAAATCCTTAATGTCAATCCCTGGGTCCTCATCCAAGATGGTGTTTATTTACAACGAACCAAAATGGCGGCTCAGTTTCCCTCGGGTTACTGAGGCAACCACAGACACTCTCTGAGGTCACATGACGAACGGACGGCGTTGTCCAGTCCAGTTCGGAGTTCTAGTCGAATGTTGGAACATCCAGTTAGAACTCTTGTGATGGTTTAGTGGGGGTGGTTTAGTGGTTCAGATGCTCGATGTGGCGATGTGTGTGTTCATCTAACTGAGATTAGATACCACAAAGGGATGGTGGGCGTACGCGGGGAGCACGCTCGCAAGGTCAGTTTAGTGAAAGAGAGAGAAAAGAGAGGAAGAAAAGTTCTGGCGAGGTTTCGGGTCCGAAACTCGGTTCTCCACACGGGGATCCAAGCTAGCTTCGGGAAGCTAAACCAGACCTCTGGTGACTGAGGTGGAAACCGGGGCTTCGGACGGGAGTGCGCATGAACGTCGCGATCACGCATGTACACAAAGAAGATACAGCTTTATCAGGAAACACCAAAAATAAATATATTGCATGTATTAGCTTCAGGCGAATCTAACAATGCTTCCCAGACAAAAGCTCGCTTATTGTTAGTGGGGCGTGCGGTTGTTCAGCACCGATCGTGGTGCGGTGCGGTGCTGTGAGTGGCCGCAGTAACTTGTCCGTGTTACCAGACCGGATTTCAGCATTCTGAAGTCCAGAGGCTTTGGATCCAGCTGCATGGCGAGAGAGTGAAGAAGTTGGGTTGCAGCTGAGGTGGGTCAGTTGAAGAGGAAAAAAAAGAAAAGGAAAGAAAAAAAGTAACTCCAGGGATTTTCTGCTTGTCGAGCAAGGTAAGAAAGTTCCGGCCTGGTCCGCGTGCGTTACAACGTGGCTCCCTGCATCCCCCATGCACAGCTCTGCGTCCTGCCTGACGCGAAATGTCATGTTCCGGCACCCTGCTATCTTGACAATGGCCTTGGCCAGTCAGAGTGGCGCTGCCTCAGAGTTTCCCGGGCGGGTGCTCTGGCTGATGGTGGAGGCTTTTGATCCCTCTGGTGCTGGGGAGCAGTGCTGCAGCTTTGGGAGAGTGTGGCCAAGGGCCTCCTTGTGGGGGTCACGTGACCAATGGCGAATTTTACAGGGGCTGACCATGCGGTCTCTTTGTCCTCAAAGAAACATGGTTCACCCCACCCTCCCTTCTTCCTGAGGATGAACTCTGGATGCACAGGGCCCAACATATATTCTATAATTCATAATCAGTTTCTTCCACTAACATCTTTAGGCAACATCTGATTGTGTGACTGAACACTGGTGCTTTTTTTTCACTTATATAGCTCTGTATAGCTACAGCTATGTTCAGAATAGCAGTCCAACATGACGAACCAGATAAATCACTGTTTTTGGTATAAAACATAATAATAAATGGAAAATAATTTACCAGCAGGTGTAGTAAAGTCAGAGGAACCAACAGACCCTACTTTGATGATATGAATACTCCTGGGTCTGTGTAATTGACTAATTAAGTAAAAGGGGCGTGTTCAAAAAACTAGCAGTGTGGAGTTCAATCAGTGAGATCATTGATTATGTGAAAGAAACAGGTGTCAATCAGGTGGCCCTTATTGAAGGATGAAGCCAGCACATGTTGTGCAGGCAATTCTCTGTGAAAACTGATGGAAGATGGGTCGTGCCAAACATTGTTCAGAAGAAAAGCGTGCTTTGATTATAAAGTTGATTGGAGAGGGGAAAACGTATAAAAAAGTGCAGGAAATGATCAGCTGCTCAGCTAAAATGATCTCCAATGCTTTAAAATGGAAAGACAAACCAGAGAGACGTGGAAGAAAGCGGAAGACTACCATTGGAATGGACTGAAGGATAGTCAGAATGGCAAAGACTGAGCCAAGGGTCTGCTCCAGGAGATCAGAGACGGTCTGAAGGGACCTGTGAGTGCTGGGACCATTAGAAGACGCTATGTGAGGCGAATCTACCAGCAAGAAGCCCCCGCTAAGTCCCACTGTTGCAAAAAAGACATGTGCTGAAGAGGATTGCATTTGCCAAACATCATGTCGACTGGCCTCTGGAGAAATGAAGAAACATTTTGTGGACTGATGAAAGTAAGATTGTTCTTTTTGGATCCAGTTTGTCAGACGACCCCCAAACCCTGAACACAAGCCACAGCACACTCTGAAGACCGTGAAGCATCATGATGTGGGGCTGTTTCTCTTACCATGGTGTCCGGCCTTTATATCACATACCAGGGATCATGGATCAATGTGGATACATCACAATACTTGAGGAGGTCATGCTGCCTTATGCCGAATGTGAAATGCCCCTGAAATGGGTGTTTCAACAGGACAATGACACCAAACATACCAGTAACCAGCCAAATCTTGGTTCCAGACCAACAAAATTGAGGTTATGGAGTGGCCAGCCCAATCCCCGGACCTTAATCTGATTGAGCACTTGTGGTGTGACATAAAATGTGCTGTTTCTGAGGCAAAACCCCAAAATGCAGAGAATGGTGGAAGGTTGTCCAATGTTCCTGGGCGGGCATACCTGTTCAGAGGTGCCAGAGGTTGGTTGACTCCATGCAGCACAGATGTGCAGCAGTTATCAAAAACAGGGGTTATTCAACGAAATATTAGTTAACTAATTGTCAGGATTGCTAAATGTTAATTTTTTTTTCAGTTTATTTAGTAAATATTTGAGTTTGTAATGAGAAATGCCGACACTGCTATTTTTTAAACACAGAAATATCACATTTTCCTTCATATTCTGTAAAGTAATTAAATATTGATACTTTTTTCTTCATGATTTGTTGTGCAACACCATGTGCAGCGTTCCTAATGAAAGAAAATCAAAAATATTATAAGGATTTTGAGCTTGATTCACTTTTTTAAAAACACTGCTATAATTTTGAACATATGTATATATATATCATATATAACGTATATGAGCAGCCCCAAAGCGCTTTACATAGCTCATCACATTCACCCATTCACACACACACACATTCACACACCAGTGAAGGCTGCAGCCATGCAAGGCGCTGTCACTCCAATGGAAGCATGGTGACGTGTGAATCCACTGACCACCTCTCTAATCTAATACCAAGCAAAGCTATAGGTATCACTTATTAGAATTATTATTCACACTTTGTGTAAAGGGTATATACTGTACATGCGCAACCTGCGAAGATCTCTGCTTGCCATACTGATGCTGAAGTTATGATGAGTCACCCAACCAAAACGACCAAATGACTTTCAGCTGAGCTCATTACCCAACCCGACCACCCATCCAGCCCCCAAAACCCAAAGGCTCGGCCCCCCAAACCTCAACATTTGTGAACATGTCTGATAAAAACATTGTGTGTTTGATGACTGAAGCTTTTGAATGTGAATCACTCACCATCATTAGAAGCAAGGCCACCAGGTAAAATCCGCTTGACATAGACTCCAAACTCCTCTCCAGTTAGCTCCTTCACTCCCCCAATCACTTTAATTCCTGGTGAGAGATGAAAAACAACATTCCAAGGCCTTGAAATTGTATTCAAGGAATATACACACACGCACACACACACACACCTAGACATATTTCTACACATACAAGTAGAAATACACATTCAATACATATACTGTATCTTAATTGTAAATATTAAATACATTTTTGTGGCTCCAGATGAATTTTATTTGATATAGAGTGAAAACAATGTGTCCTTTGGTCATAAAAGTTATAGATTGTTGCACTTGAAGGATCTCATCGACAATCTGATGCCACATTGATCACAAACTAAACATCATTTTGATATTCATAAACCAAAAAAAAAGCCATGGACACAACTAACCACAACATATTACATAATTTTGTTATTTAAAGGACAGGAGGCAGTTTGTGAAACTGGGCTACTTTACTTCTTCATTCTTGGACACTGCCTGTTGATGTTTAGAAATGTTTAGATGCGCTCATTTATGAATGACTGAAAATGGAAGAGCTTAAAAAAAGCAGTTTATTTTGCTTTTTTTTTTTTTTTTTTTTTAGTTTTCTTTCAAAGAATTATGAGATGGATGTACAAAGGAAATGTGGTTGAATTCATGCACAGAATTATCATGCATCTTCAGGCCCCATTTCTTTTCCTCATGGTGAGTCGGTGCTGCTTCCTGTCACATATCAAGCGCTCACAGTAAAATAAAATAAACCAAATGCCAAATGAATTTTACTCACACAAATTCACAACTGACTACAGTCACTGCCACTTTCCACTATTATTATAAAATTAATTGCTGGTAAATTGCAAATGGAACAAGTTCGTTTCAATAAATGAATATTACCGTATTTTCCGCCCTATAAGGCACCTAAATACCTCAAATTTTCTCAAAAGCTGCCAGTGCGCCTTATAACCCAGTGCGCCTTATATATGGAAGAATTGTTCTACTCCAGACTGCTATTTGACAGCTGAACAACCAGAAGCTTTTATTTTGACAACTCTAACTTCTCAACGGGATCTTCAGAGCGGACGACACTCCACACAACACCTTCATCACTCATGGTTGAACACCAACATTCTAACAAACCAAAATAAACTAGATGAAATAATGACTCCCTAAACTGGGGAACAAAAACACATAAACACAATCAACACAACACCAAGCCCAACAACAACCCACAATAACCTCCAACACAAAACATGAATTCCCATCATGCCTTGCATCCTGAGCTCCTCAGTGCAGCCGATAGCTGCAATGCATTATGGGAGTTTCTGTTTGTGGTGTTTTAAATTTAATTATTGGGGGTTCTATTTGGTTTGTGGTGTCGGTAATAATTGTGTTGTGTTGTGTTTTTGTTGCTTAGTTCATGTAGTTTAGTTTATTAGCGGTAGTTGTAAGTTGTCAACCAGCAGTGAAGAAGGTTTTGTGTGTAGTGTCCTCCTGGCATAGGCTGCAGGTAGGACTATCAAAATAAAGTGTGTGCACCTCTCTGGGTGTTAGAATCAGTGGAAAATGTAACCTAATGGCTTTGAGCTATAAAGGTTATGACCACTGGTCTATTCCATGCGCCTTATAATGTGGTGCGCCTTATATATGAACAAAGTTGTAAATTATGTCAATCAATGTAGGTGCGCCTTATAATCCGGTGTGCCTTATAGTGCGGAAAATACGGTATTGAGTAGACACTGTCGAAGCTGCTGCTCGGAGCTGTGGCCGCAGGGTCTCTGGTGCCTGTTGTGGTGGCAACCCCCGAACCCGGTGGTGGAAACTGGAAGTAAGGGATGCCCTCAAGCTGAAGAAGGAGTCCTATCGGGCATTGTTAGCTCATAGGACTCCCGATGCGATCAACGGGCACCTGCAGGCCAAGCGAGCCGCAGCCCAGGCTGTGGTGGAGGCAAAAACTTTGGTCTGGGAGGAGTTCGGAGAGGCCATGGAGGAGGACTATCGGTCGGCCCCGAGGAAATTCTGGCAAATCGTCCAGCACCTCAGGAAGGGGAAGCCTCCACTCCACTCCTCCCCTTCCTCCTCTGAGTCACCAGACCTCATCATCCTGCCATCCTGTATCCTCGGTGTCGCCGCCTAGGACATCGAGGAGACTGTCCGGGAGGCTCAGGGGGCAGACCCGTATCCGGGCACCGGTCCGCCGGACCGCATCTACGTCCTGGACTCCGTGCGCTCCCAGGTTCTTCAGTGGGGACACAACTCCAAACTCGCCTGCCACCCTGGAGCCGGCCGCACCCTCTCCTTCCTGCAACCACGTTTCTGGTGGCCTGGCATGGCCCGGGAGGCCCGGGAGTTCGTTGCAGCATGTTCCACCTGTGCCCGCAGTAAGTCCTCCCATCAACTTCCGTCAGGTCTCCTACGTCCGCTGCCAATTCCCAGCCGGCCCTGGTCCCACAATGCCGTGGACTTCGTCACCGGGCTCCCCCCTTCTGACGGGAACACCAGCATCCTGACCATAGTGGACCATTTTTCAAAGTCCGTCCACTACGTCCGTCTCCAGAAGTTGCCGACGGCCCGGGAGACGGCTGACCTCCTGGTTCTCCATATGTTCAGGCTCCACAGGATTCCCATGGATGTTGTGTCCGACCGGGGACCTCAATTCACCTCCCGGGTGTGGCAGGTGTTCTGCTCGGCCCTGGGGGCAACGGCCAGTCTCTCCTCTGGATATAATCCACAGACCAACGGCCAGACGGAGCGGGCAAACCAGAACCTTGAGGCGGCTGCGCAGTTTCCTTCATCCTGGAGCTCCCACCTTCCATGGATCGAATACGCCCACAACTCCCTCACCTGCTCAGCCACTGGAATGTCGCCGTTCAAGGTTTGTCACGGCTTTCAACCTCCCCTGTTCCCACATCAGGAGCTCGACGTGGCTGTCCCCGCGGTCAAGGATCGCTTACGCCGGGTCCGGGAGGTATGGAGATCGGCCAGGGCAGCACTCTCCAGAGCTGCGGAGTCCAACAAACGACTCGCAGACCGTCACCGCACTACCGCTCCAGACTACAAACCTGGGCAAATGGTATGGTTGTCCTCCGAGACCTTCCCCTCCAGGTCGAGTCGCCGAAGCTGGCTCCCCGATACATCGGCCCATTCCCGGTCGCCAAGGTGATCAACCCCACGGCAGTCCGCCTCCAGCTCCCCCACTCCCTCAAGGTACACCCTATGTTTCAGTTTCTCTCCACAAACCAGTCTCCTCCAGCCCCGCGTCCTCCTGCTGACCCCCCTCCACCCCCTCGGATCATCGACGACCATCCTGCCTTCACCGTGTCCAAGATCCTGGATGTGCGGCCCCGGGGTAGGGATTTCCAATATCTGGTGGACTGGGAGGGGTATGGTCCAGAGGAGCGGTCCTGGCTTCCCCGTCGGCTCATCCTGGATGAGACGCTCATCTCTGACTTCTACGCCGAGCACCCGTACAAGCCGGGTAGGGCGCCAGGTGGTGACCGTTGGGGGGGGGGGGGGGGGGGGTGGGGTACTGTGAGGATCCACACCTCGCTCCAGCACCGGATCTGCCCTCACGGACACTCCAGCAGGTAATCAACTAATTGATAGCTCCAACATCTTGAGCCCTGCAGGGAGGCGGGTCCAGCGCCAGAAGATTGTGTCTCTTGTACGAGTAACCTCTGCGAATGCACTCCACGGCTTCCCTCTACAAGCGTCCTCGGCCAGCCTCCACGCCGTGCAGCTCTCCCTGCTGCACTCCTCGTCTGCCCTCAGCACTCCTCCTCGTGGTGCAGCACCTCCTCCTCCTGGTGCAGCGCACCTCCCTGCTGCCGTCCTTCCGCCTGCATACTCTACATCCTGGAGTCTCCATTCCCTCGTCTCCCAGGTCCTGGTTCTCAATAAAATCACTGCCAATTGCACCTGTTCTGCATCCTGGTCTGCTTCTGGGTTTCAGGACTCCACGCACCGGCTCTCAGGCGTAACAGTTTGCACCTCATTGAAAGACAGTGGTGCTGTGTCTGCGGACGTTTCAATAAACCCAGTTAACAAAACAACCAGTGCAGGGAAAGGAGCAAGTGTAAATAACAACAGGAGGGTTTACGGCCAATGAAACATTTAAATATTGCGTCTTGTGACGAGTGAAGAGCCTCACTACCAATCAGCATACAGCTGCTTTATAGCTCCTCCTTATCAAACCCAATTCCGTGGTGTTAAGTACCGTAGCAGAGGGGTGACAGAAAATAGCAACCATTGGGTATAGCTGTTTTGGTACCATCCACAATTTGTGTCAGTGGGATCGCACAAAAACCCGTCTTGCCCCGAAACATCCCGGCACGAACAGCGCAGTGGGACTGGGGATCAAGAGTGAGTATCAGGGGTTTACTGATCTCTCTCATCTGCTGTTCTGAATTAAAAAGCCTTTCCACCTTCAGGTTCATCGGCTCACGGTTTGAGCTGAATTTAACCATAAAGCATCTGTTCCTCTTACAGTCCTTCACGTCTCCCTTCACTGGAGTGAATCCAGTAAATGTAACCTTGAAATCCTCATCTCAGGGCCGCCATTGGGGAGAGATACATTGCTAACAATAATTGGCTCTGGATCTGAAGGGCATGAGATAATTATGGCCTGTTGGAAGAACAACGTTATGAGCTTCTCTGAGGAAAACACTTTCTTGCTCTTTGGTTTGGCCTCAGAGCAATTTTCTGCTCCCATGCCTCTCATCAGAAAAGGAAAAAAACGTATTTAAATACAAGACATGCTGGATCAAATACACACATTTCCTTCTTCTTCAGCTGCACATTTTTCTTAGAAAACATCATTTTCTGCTTGTGCATCGAGGGAATGTTAGTATGGCAGGGATTAGATGTTCCAACACTTTTAGACCTCGTAAAGAAATATTCACAGTGATGAAAACAAGCTTCTTAAAACAGTCTATAATAGCCTGGATGAGAGCAGAAGATAAAAGGAACATGTTTATTCAGATGCAGATGAGTGTGTGTGGGTATATGAGGGGTGGAAAACTGCTGCTTCAAAGCTCACTCTGCAGATTCTCCCAACATGTCAACCCAATTAGCGGGTACGGAGATGATTTCAGCAGTGAACAGTTTCTCCCGCCCACAGGCTGTGGTGGTGCAAAGAGATTTACCATGAGCGATCTCCAGTATAGGACAGTATGGTGTGCACAGCAGACCCTCCTTCCACCTTCAGGTGGACAGTGGGGGGGGGGGTCTGGTGACTTTAATCTGTGTACACACCAGCACGTGCTCCACTTGGATGACAATAAGCTGATTTGCTCCTCACCTGTGTGCATGTATCTCACATGCAACACACAGCTGCTATATTTAGTCCTCTGTAATTGATCTTGACTCATCATGTAACTGATGCTCACATTTAAACAGTGATCAGCAGTGAGGAAATTACAAATACTTTGTTACTGTGGTTCAAGAACGTTTGTCCATACTTCTCCTAATTCTATGGGTCTTTTCAATTTTACTTGCAACGAAACGAATATATCTGAACTTTCAATTCCTACATTTACAAAACAGCTTTTTGCCTGTTCCAACCTCTATTTATGATAACTTGATGTACAATGTGACATATTGCAAACTCACTTGAATACTCTCATATGCTATACAGAGAAAAATACTTGCCACCAAAATAAAAGGGTTTCAAAATAAAATACACTGATCCAAACTCGATGGAAGTTTTAAGTTGATTAAAATTTGGAATGAAGGGTCATGGAAGGTGTTTACTTTTAAAGTATTTGCAAGATTCGAGTTTTTGTATAAAGTAGAAGCAGAGGGAATGTTAAGTTGTGGGGGATACATGAATGTTGTTCTGAACCACAACGTGGATAGGAGTCTTAAAAGAACAAAAATGCAATTAACAAGATTCTTAAAGATATTACTGGAAGAGATTGGATGATAGATACATGGAGAAACCTGCACTCCCAAGATAAGTATTATACACACGAGTCAGCTGCCCAAAGTTCTTTCAAGGATTGACTATATTTTTCTGAACCAGGGTGGCGGTCTATTATGTTTTAATTAGGAGGACCACGACTGTGTGCCTTCGAACAACGGCTTTATGTAACTACTTTTCCCAGCATCCATCAGGGGCTTTTTACAAACAGCAAAGACAGGTACACGTCACTGTTGTGACACACCCACATAAACACCGGTCACGGTGGTATGTAACACGGTCATCAAGTGAAAGAATGTGAGATTGGTGGGGCTGATGTGTCAGATCATAACCCTCTCGACTTAAGAATCAATATGAATAACAGAAAAAAACAAACACTATGGAGACCTAATGTGAGGCATGCTGAGGAAAAGCTAAACAACGCCATGAATGACTGCAAATATTTCTCCCTGGCGCTGGATGAGAGTACAGATGTGACGGATGTGAGCCAGCTCCTCATTTTCACAAGAACCATTGACAGTTCATTTGAAGTGCATGAGGAATTACTGAAACTGATGTCTTTGCATGACACCACAAGGGGCACATTCAACGCAGTATTAAATGAACATGGGAGCTTCAGCAAACTTTCAGCCGTTGTGACCGACACCGCACCGTCCATGCAGGGAAGATGCGCGGGATTTGCGGGGCTCCTCCAACAGAGCAGAGTTGACTGCCCCATACTGCACTGCATCATACATCAGGTGGGTAACTAACTAATTTACAGGAGGTCCTCTGCACAAAAGACAATTAACTCTAGCCACATCATGGATTTAGTGACCAAAGTTGCTAATCTTATTCGAGGGGGCAACAGGTAGGGAGTACACCACTATCTGTATCTGTATCTGTTCAACCATCTAAATGGAAACTATTTAAAGACAGCCTCTTTGTGGCGTGTAATGTGGAAAAGCTCAAGGGGTATGAATACTTTTGCAAGCCACTGTAAAAAAAAAAAAAGGTACATACAGTTGTCCCTCACTATAAGGTGGTTCACCTTTTTGCGGCCTCACTGTTTCGTGGATTTTTTTGTGTGCAATTTTGCATGCTCCTTTTTTTTTTTTTTTTTTTAAGGGCGTATGAATGCACACAGTGTTCTGCGTCCTGATTGGCGAAGGGTGAACCTGCACATTGCGGTCTGTGTCCTGATTGGCTATGGTACTGTCGACCCTTGTCAATAGATCTCCGGCCTGTGTCTCATGGATATGAATGCATTCGACTTACATATACATATACATATTACATATACATAAATGTCTGATCGATAGCAGTGTGACTCGGAAGTGCTATGTTTGTAAATTCTGTTCCTTACAAAACCCACAATATCGACACAACCTTGCCTGCCACAGGGTGCTTAGCAATGAAGAACTGTTATGCAAATGATGCACCCTATTGTTCACTGTATTCTTCTCAAAAGCACCACGTTCAGTAGGAGAAATGTTTTCCAACTGACTTTATGCCACCAGCCAGAATAAGAGCAGTGGAGGCAGTGACCGATGCGACACGAGCCGTTTCCAGCTCTGTCTTGTCAAATGCACCGCGTACATTATGAAACAAGTTCACCAAATAACTTTAAATATCATACAGATATAAGAGGCAAGTTGAAGAAAACCTAAGCAGTACTGAAGAAAGCAACGTGAGCTCAGGTCAAGCCAAGCACAGAGAGTTCAGTCATTCTCTGTGAGTGTATGTGAGAGTGGAGCACAGCTCGAGCCGCAGAGATGTGTGTCTTGCAGGGAGGGGCGGGGCCAGTGTGTGACTGGCCAATCACAGAGCGTGACAGGCCGTTACCAAATGAAGATTTTCACGAGCACAGATATTGAAGAGTTTTACTCTTATGATGCTCGTACTCGTCAAACATGCTTTATCTGATTCATCCCTACTAGAATCATTCCTTCTTAATTGGAGCTTTAAAAAATGTATATCTTGAGGTCACGTCACTAAAGAATTATCAACACTATACAAAGAAAACTACAATAAATGAATACATCAGATACAAAATAACATTCAGAGATGATCAACCCTACCACTGGATCTTACGAGAATCAAAATAATTAAAATACATATACCACGCAAGCTCCTCTACTTATTCCACGTTTTACCTATAGATGTCCCTCATACTCAATTGATGATCTGGGACAGGATGATATTTGGATTCATGTGGGCAGGAAAGAAGCCCAGAATCAAGTATGAAATTCTCCAGCTGCCAAAGGGTATAGGATATATATATAGTCTCCCAAAACTGAAAGAATACTTCTAAGTGGCTCAGATAACTTGATAAGCTGGAGTACACCAGACGACACAGCTAAATGGAAGGACATGGAAAAAGAGTTCCGGGGCACCCCATCCAAAATATCATTGGATATAAAGAAGTATATGCTAAAAATAAAAAAACAACTATTGGATTCAATTACATTATTTCCTTTGGAATTATGGTTTAGAATCAGTAAAAATTATGGGATAAAAAAGGATTGTAACCTGCGAAAGTGGGATCAATTTGATAGTAACTTTAAGCCAGCGTCATACGACAAGGGATTTAAACAGTGGGAGACCAACATAATTACTGCATGGTGTGCTCTAGATAAAGACCGGGAGCTGGAGAGTTTCCACAATATGAGAGAAAAATACAATCTGGGAAAACATGAACTGCATAAGTACTTAAAAATGTGCGACTACTTCAGAAAGGAAGAATGGATCCCTCCATGGAGGTGAATGGTGTGATTTAAACCATAATCAATGTTAATAATGTATAAGGGCATAAAAAATCTGAATAATACCTACACTAAATCAAAAATTGACAATAAACAAAAACTGAACAGATTTTATAAAAGAAAAATGAAAATTGGAATTTGATACTAAAATTCTAGACAAAGACTGGCAAAATATGTGAAAAGTGCACCAAACATCCATCAATCATGGATCAGGCATGGAGGGAATTTACCTGGAAGAATCTCCTCAGATTTTTTATTACACCCAAGATGAAAAGTCAATACTCAAATGGGAATCAGCCATGCTGGAGAGAATGTGGAATAGTCAATACAGACCACACACTCACATCTTTTGGAATGGCCAGAATATACAGACGTTTTGGACAACTGTACATAAAACAATGCAAAATATACAAAGATAAAACATTCCTAAGAGCTGTATAATAATATAAATTATTTGGGTAACCTAACGGAAAACGACATACATGCAGGGGATAGATATCTGGTTAAAATATTACCGATCGCTGCAAAAAAGGCTAAAACAAGGAACTGGGGTAAAGTGGATCCACTGACTCGGGAACAATGGACAGACATAATACAGGAAATCTACACAATGGAAAAAAAACTGACGTATCGATTAAGACTACAAGAAGCACAAAAAGAAGATAAGTGGAAGAAATGAACTTTTTTTTTTTTCAGGAACTCTGATAAGGACAGATGATTGAAAAACTAATCAATGAAGAAGACAAAAACAAAAAAATGACAAAATAGAATGAAGCTCCCAACAGGATATTACCCTGTTTTCTTTTCTGTATTTGTTTTTATTGTTTCATTTATTTTTTAACCTTTTTTTCTTCTCCTTTCTCTTTTACTTTGTTATTCTCTTTTTTCTCCCCACTTTTTTTGTATGTTTTGTGTTTTGTATTTTTTAAATATATTGTAGGGAAGACTGGCTTCCTTGAATTGAAGATGTGTTGGATCGTTAGGTAGAGCCCACAGCGGGTGATCGGTCAGAATCACTCAAGAGTCCCTCGGTGGATGGTGGTTTAATCCAGTGCTTCTCAAATGGTGGGGCGCGCCCCCCTGGGGGGGCGTGGTGGGGTGTCAGGGGGGGCGCGAGGCGGCGCGACTTTCAGTATTAGTGTCTTTATTCATGCTTGAACAATAAAAAAAGGGCCTCCAGCCACTAGGTGGCTCACACTAATCAACAGGCTGCCTGTTCAACCCAGTAGAGAAGAAGAAGTAATCCATCCGGGACCCCGCCGTCACCCCTGGCTCTACTGATGGTCCACACAAACTACACATAACTATTAACCCCTCGAACACACACACACAGTTCAAGGGTTTACTCAGGCCCAGATAAGTATCTAACAGCAACATTCACAAGCATCATGATTAATTAAATAAGGCGAAAGTAATTAGTATTACATCATTAATATACACAATGTTTACAATATTGTTATAGTGTTAATTATCTTGGACTTGCACTGTAAGCGCTGGGATATTAAAAAAAAAAAAAAAACAGGCACTCCTGAGGTCACCACTAATGTCACCTATGAGTTTGGGATTGTCCTTTTTTTGGTTTTGGTTTCCGACTTTCTATTTCTATAGCCCCTCCTTGTTTTAATAGTAATGCATTTCCACTGATTTATCCACATTAATCCTACACACTACACCACAATACAACTGTCATGATATCACACACTGATATATCGGCAGACACATGTTTGAATAACCAGTCAGAATTAGGAATCTTATAAACACAAACACACACACACTAGCATTAGAAAACCTGAGTGTAGCAAGAAACATGTTCAGAGATGTGTATTGCAAACATCTATGGCCCAAATGCTGATGACCCCTTCTTCTATCAAAGTTTCTTCACCAGCCTCTCAACACTCTGACAGAACACTGATAGTTGGAGGAGACCTCAACATCGCCCTCAATCCACAAATAGACAGTTAGTAAAGCAGCAAACACCAGACACTGGGAGTCACCAGATATAATCCAGCAGTACATGAGTGACTATGGCCTTTGTGACGCTTGGCGCACCTCTCATCCTCCTCTTAAAGAGTACACCTTCTACTGAGCAGTGCACCAATCCTATTCACACTTAGATTACTTTCTGGAGAGTAAATCAGTGATCAAAGACACCTGGGACACACAGATTCACCCCATCACTACCAGTGACCTGTCACTATGACGTCACTACCAGTGACCATGCACCTGTCACTATGACGTCACTACCAGTGACCATGACCTGTCACTATGACGTCACTACCAGTGACCATGCACCTGTCACTATGACGTCACTACCAGTGACCATGACCTGTCACTATGACATCACTATCAGTGACCATGACCTGTCACTATGACGTCACTACCAGTGACCATGACCTGTCACTATGACGTCACTACCAGTGATCGTGACCTGTCACTATGACGTCACTACCAGTGACCGTGACCTGTCACTATGACGTCACTACCAGTGATCGTGACCTGTCACTATGACGTCACTACCAGTGACCTGTCACTATGACGTCACTACCAGTGACCATGACCTGTCACTATGACGTCACTACCAGTGACCGTGACCTGTCACTATGACGTCACTATCAGTGACCATGACCTGTCACTATGACGTCACTACCAGTGACCGTGACCTGTCACTATGACGTCACTACCAGTGACCATGCACCTGTCACTATGACGTCACTACCAGTGACCATGACCTGTCACTATGACATCACTATCAGTGACCATGACCTGTCACTATGACGTCACTACCAGTGACCATGACCTGTCACTATGACGTCACTACCAGTGATCGTGACCTGTCACTATGACGTCACTACCAGTGACCGTGACCTGTCACTATGACGTCACTACCAGTGATCGTGACCTGTCACTATGACGTCACTACCAGTGACCTGTCACTATGACGTCACTACCAGTGACCATGACCTGTCACTATGACGTCACTACCAGTGACCGTGACCTGTCACTATGACGTCACTATCAGTGACCATGACCTGTCACTATGACATCACTATCAGTGACCATGACCTGTCACTATGACGTCACTACCAGTGACCATGACCTGTCACTATGACGTCACTACCAGTGATCGTGACCTGTCACTATGACGTCACTACCAGTGACCGTGACCTGTCACTATGACGTCACTACCAGTGATCGTGACCTGTCACTATGACGTCACTACCAGTGACCTGTCACTATGACGTCACTACCAGTGACCATGACCTGTCACTATGACGTCACTACCAGTGACCGTGACCTGTCACTATGACGTCACTATCAGTGACCATGACCTGTCACTATGACGTCACTACCAGTGACCGTGACCTGTCACTATGACGTCACTACCAGTGACCATGCACCTGTCACTATGACGTCACTACCAGTGACCATGACCTGTCACTATGACATCACTATCAGTGACCATGACCTGTCACTATGACGTCACTACCAGTGACCGTGACCTGTCACTATGACGTCACTACCAGTGATCGTGACCTGTCACTATGACGTCACTACCAGTGACCTGTCACTATGACGTCACTACCAGTGACCATGACCTGTCACTATGACGTCACTACCAGTGACCGTGACCTGTCACTATGACGTCACTATCAGTGACCATGACCTGTCACTATGACGTCACTACCAGTGACCGTGACCTGTCACTATGACGTCACTACCAGTGACCGTGACCTGTCACTATAACGTCACTACCAGTGACCATGACCTGTCACTATGACGTCACTATCAGTGACCATGACCTGTCACTATGACGTCACTACCAGTGACCATGACCTGTCACTATGACGTCACTATCAGTGACCTGTCACTATGACGTCACTATCAGTGACCATGACCTGTCACTATGACGTCACTACCAGTGACCATGACCTGTCACTATGACGTCACTATCAGTGACCATGACCTGTCACTATGACGTCACTATCAGTGACCTGTCACTATGACGTCACTACCAGTGACCGTGACCTGTCACTATGACGTCACTATCAGTGACCATGACCTGTCACTATGACGTCACTACCAGTGACCATGACCTGTCACTATGACGTCACTATCAGTGACCTGTCACTATGACGTCACTACCAGTGACCGTGACCTGTCACTATGACGTCACTACCAGTGACCGTGACCTGTCACTATGACGTCACTACCAGTGACCATGACCTGTCACTATGACGTCACTACCAGTGATCGTGACCTGTCACTATGACGTCACTACCAGTGACCGTGACCTGTCACTATGACGTCACTACCAGTGACCGTGACCTGTCACTATGACGTCACTACCAGTGACCATGACCTGTCACTATGACGTCACTATCAGTGACCTGTCACTATGACGTCACTATCAGTGACCATGACCTGTCACTATGACGTCACTACCAGTGACCATGACCTGTCACTATGACGTCACTATCAGTGACCTGTCACTATGACATCACTACCAGTGACCATGACCTGTCACTATGACGTCACTATCAGTGACCTGTCACTATGACGTCACTACCAGTGACCGTGACCTGTCACTATGACGTCACTACCAGTGACCGTGACCTGTCACTATGACGTCACTATCAGTGACCATGACCTGTCACTATGACGTCACTACCAGTGACCATGACCTGTCACTATGACGTCACTATCAGTGACCATGACCTGTCACTATGACGTCACTACCAGTGACCGTGACCTGTCACTATGACGTCACTACCAGTGACCGTGACCTGTCACTATGACGTCACTATCAGTGACCATGACCTGTCACTATGACGTCACTATCAGTGACCATGACCTGTCACTATGACGTCACTATCAGTGACCTGTCACTATGATGTCACTATCAGTGACCATGACCTGTCACTATGACGTCACTATCAGTGACCTGTCACTATGACGTCACTATCAGTGACCATGACCTGTCACTATGACGTCACTACCAGTGACCTGTCACTATGACGTCACTATCAGTGACCATGACCTGTCACTATGACGTCACTATCAGTGACCATGACCTGTCACTATGACGTCACTACCAGTGACCATGACCTGTCACTATGACATCACTACCAGTGACCATGACCTGTCACTGTGACATCACTACCAGTGACCATGACCTGTCACTATGACGTCACTACCAGTGACCATGACCTGTCACTATGACGTCACTATCAGTGACCATGACCTGTCACTATGACGTCACTACCAGTGACCTGTCACTATGACGTCACTATCAGTGACCATGACCTGTCACTATGACGTCACTATCAGTGACCATGACCTGTCACTATGACGTCACTACCAGTGACCATGACCTGTCACTATGACATCACTACCAGTGACCATGACCTGTCACTGTGACATCACTACCAGTGACCATGACCTGTCACTATGACGTCACTACCAGTGACCATTACCTGTCACTATGACGTCACTAATAGAACAATCACCCTCCTAGTAGACAATGGAGATTTAACACTTCACTGCTCAAGGATCAAGACTTCCTCACACTCTTTGAAAAACAATGGACACTCTTTTTAGAAACAAGCGATCTGCCTGGTGTTTCTCCCGGTGTCCTCTGGGAGACAGCTAAAGCTGTCATGAGAGGCAAAATAATTTCTTACTCCTCACACAAAACCAAAAAGGAAAAAATAAAGGAAAAATAACTACAAAATAAAATCAAAACCATGGAGACAGCTCACGCTGCTTCCAAAGACGACCACTTATTGAGTTCAGGAAATTTAAAATGGATTTGAATGAAATTATTGAACATATTGAACATGTCCCATTGGTGTGTGAATGTGAGCGTGAATGGGTGAATGAGCTGATATGTAAAGCGCTTTGGGACTACCTCAGTGTGGTTAGAAGGCGCTATATAAATCTAGACCAAATCTAGACCATAAAACACAATTTCAACTACAGAGATTAAACTGGAAGAATCAGTTAAAATGAAATAAAGAAAAGTGTACAATCCCCACAGTTAAAACTCAAAATGGTAAAACCACTTATGCCCCTCAAGAAATAAATAATGCTTTCAGAGAATTTTATAGAAAACTTTGCTCTTCACAAATTAACCCATCACAATCTGAACTCGAGACTTTCTGAACAGTTGACCTCCAAAATTAAAAGACGAACAGATTCAAGGCCTAGAAGCTTCCATCTCAGTAGAAGAACTGCATGAAGCTCTCCAGCACATGTCTGATAGTAAAGCTCCAGGACCTGATGGTAAAGCTCCAGGACCTGACGGTAAAGCTCCAGGACCTGATGGTAAAGCTCCAGGACCTGACGGTAAAGCTCCAGGACCTGACGGTAAAGCTCCAGGACCTGACGGTAAAGCTCCAGGACCTGATGGACACACCACTGAATTTTACAAAGAACTTTGGCCTTTACTCACCTTTTTTTTTAGAACAGTTGAGGAGAGTAAATAATCTTCAACTCTACGCCCACATATGAACTGTGCAAATATCAATCTTCTTCTTAAACCAGATAAAGATCCTACACTACCATCTAGCTATCGCCCAATATCACTAATCAATGTAGATCTTAAAATAATCAGTAAAACATTAGCAAGCAGATTAGAAACAATGACACCCCACATCATACACCCTGATCAAACTGGTTCATTAAAGGACGACACTCCACTAACAACACACACAGATTAATTAATCTTATAGACCACTCCACTAACAACACACACAGATTAATTAATCTTATAGACCACTCCACTAACAACACACACAGATTAATTAATCTTATAGACCACTCCACTAACAACACACACAGATTAATTAATCTTATAGACCACTCCACTAACAACACACACAGATTAATTAATCTTATAGACCACTCCACTAACAACACACACAGATTAATTAATCTTATAGACCACTCCACTAACAACACACGCAGATTAATTAATCTTATAGACCACTCCACTAACAACACACGCAGATTAATTAATTTTATAGACCACTCCACTAACAACACACGCAGATTAATTAATCTTATAGACCACTCCACTAACAACACACACAGATTAATTAATCTTATAGACCACTCCACTAACAACACACGCAGATTAATTAATTTTATAGACCACTCCACTAACAACACACGCAGATTAATTAATCTTATAGACCACTCCACTAACAACACACGCAGATTAATTAATCTTATAGACCACTCCACTAACAACACACGCAGATTAATTAATCTTATAGACCACTCCACTAACAACACACGCAGATTAATTAATCTTATAGACCACTCCACGAACAACACACACAGATTAATTAATCTTATAGACCACTCCACTAACAACACACACAGATTAATTAATCTTATAGACCACTCCACTAACAACACACACAGATTAATTAATCTTATAGACCACTCCACTAACAACACACGCAGATTAATTAATCTTATAGACCACTCCACTAACAACACACGCAGATTAATTAATCTTATAGACCACTCCACTAACAACACACGCAGATTAATTAATCTTATAGACCACTCCACTAACAACACACACAGATTAATTAATCTTATAGACCACTCCACTAACAACACACGCAGATTAATTAATCTTATAGACCACTCCACTAACAACACACACAGATTAATTAATCTTATAGACCACTGCCACCAGAATAAACAAAAGGCCATTATCACCTCCTTAGATGCAGAAAAAGCTTTTGATAGGGTAAATTGGAAATTTCTACTCGTAACACTTCGGAAATTTGGATTTAGACAAAATGACCTCTCCTGGATTAAAACATTGTACACCTCACCCAGTGCCTGTGTTAAAACAAATGATCACACTTCTTCAAGGTTCAATTTTGAGAGAGGCACCAGGCAGGTATTGGAGCCAAAGTCCAGTGGTCACTCAACCTCATGGAAGGGGGGGAGGGGGGACCACGTTTTAAGAATGAAGAGACCACATGCTCAGGCCTGGAAAAATTTGCCATTAGTCATGTGACCCTCCCCCCGGGTCTTCCCCCCCAGCACGGTGCAACACTGCAGGTCAATGGCAGAGGGATCCAAAACCTCCCTCACCAGCCGGAAGCTCCGTGGCGAGCCCCCTCAGGATTGGTTCACGTCACCATGAGCACAGCGGGAACACGGAACACAACGCAGAGGTATAAAATCCAGCCGTGAATGCAAAGAAATGTCTTTCCAAGCCGAATGTGCATCTGGACACGACGTACCTCTTCACACGGAGACAAAGGACCACGTGTTAACGTCCAACCAAGTAAAGCTTAGAGTCTGGGCAGGTAGTTAGAATAACGTGATTTTAATATTGCTGTGTGCTTTCATTGCTGTGCTTGAACTCTGGATGCTGATCCCTTGCCTATTAACTCTATTTTTCAGCACACACGAAACACCCTACTAAAACCAGGGGACATCAAATACCCAGTGGTGTGCAGTCAGGGGCAGCAGAGCTATCTAAAATGATTTTTCTTTTTTTTTAATTCTGAAATCTGTCTATGGAATCAATTAGTGACTTTAGCAACTTTGTCCAGAAGACGACTGGTTATATTTTGTGGAGGTCAAATCTCCTATGTTCTGTAAAAGTATCAGCTCCTTTCCTCTGCTGGGGGCCAGCAATAATTTCATTGCTACCCTTTGATGGAAGCTGCACGCTGCTATTGGGTTAAAATGTTAAGTAACAGTATCATCAGCCAATCACATTTTGATGTGTTATTGATGGACCGCCTAAGGGCCAGCAATATTTCAAGCGCGCACACACACACACACACACACACACACACACACACACACACACACACACACACACACACACACACACACACACACACTCACTTCCACTCCTCATCAATGAGATTTTCTGCTGATTTTTCTTGTTTTTTTTGTTTTTGTTTTTTTTGTCGTTTGTTGTATTGCCTACTTGCTAATTTATACTCCTTGAAGATCATGCTACTGTCTAGATAGAGCTGCTCAGGCTGGTTTAATCTAGAAAATCATGTTACTGTCTAGATAGAGCTGCTCAGGTTGGTTTAATCTCATAACAGTTGGAAAATATTTAGATCAGTGTGATAACTAAGTAGTAAGTAATATATTTAGCACTAACAAGGATATCGTATGTTGTCCCCCACCCATCCCCCGAGCCTCCACTCTCCTACTCTCATACTTCTCTCTTCTCTGTCTCTTTGAGTGTTCCCCCCCGGTCATGTATGGCAGCCATGCCAACTTCTAATAAAGGCAGCAACATGGTTCCTGTTTCAAGAGCAAAAACTGTTCTGACACTGGAAGGCTGGACACTGGAATCACATCATATTGTCTGCCCAAGCTGCCAGATAGGACAAGGTTCCTGGCGGACAGCAACACCCCCATCCCCAGGAGCCCCGTATATCCCCCCACACACGTTCCCACCACTGATTTCGATGGGTATACACCCATACCCATATCTCCCCAACACACACACACACACACACACACACACACACACACACACACACACACACACACACACACACACACACACGCACACATTTCCTTAGGGGGAGGGGGATGCTTCCCACTCCCCAGGTCGTCAGTCGGGTTCCCACTCGGCCACTACAAGATCCCATCCTCCATCAATCTAACTGCCAATAGGGAGGGAGAACCACAACCCAGCCCCCCCAGGAGTGCCATGCCTGAGTGAGCGTGCCACCTGTACTGCAGCCACACTCGCCCCGGAACATGGTGGGACTACAGTGGAAGGTGCGGGGGGGGTGTTGGATGCATGTAGAGGTGTGTATTTGTGTTTTGAAGAGGTGGATGCAATGTGTGTGTATAAGGTGTGGTTTAAAATTGATGGGTCACGGGGGCCTGGGCGTTCTACCGCTGCCAAGTGGCAGAACACCCAAAATGCTGCCTAATAGCTTAAGATTTGCCAACTTATGACATTGATCCGTAAGTCCTGAGCAGCAGATGCGAACAAGTTCATGCTGTGTGGCTTCTCTGTCTCTACCTGGTGTGTGTACAGCCAAAACAGGAAGTGATGTCCCAAGCCCTCAACTTAACATTATTGACAACGAGAAATGTAACAAAACTACAAAGATGAACCAACAAGTATTTAACATTGTGCCAATGATCTTTTGAGATCACAGTGGGGTAGTAAGAGACAGACATGATTATCAGTGTGTGATTGCTAAAAGTGTCCTTTTATTTTATCAATAATGTGACAGTAAGCTTTTGTAGAGTTTACACCTGATTTAGGGGAACAATAATGTAAGTCTATTACAATTTAGATCTCATATTTTAAAGGGGAGGGGAGGGTGTCAGTTTTTTCAATGAATTTTCTTTGAATAGAGGCTTTTTTCCCCAACCTCAGCAGCAGCGATGATGGAGTGTGACATGGAAAGTCATTTACACTCGTCTCCACCAGGCAGTGGTTGTTTTCACTGTCAGTGCTGTCCAAGGCATCTCGTCTCACACGACTGTGTTAATGTAGGTTTATAAAAGTAGATTGCGTAAATACTGTATATGTGTTGTTGTTGTACTGCTACTTCCCCTGTCCTTTGCAATTTAAAACCCTTCTTCTGTTCCTGTACTCTACTCTGCCTGCACAAACTCTGTTTGTGATAGGCTGTCCACAAAATTTTATGTACAAATAATTCTTACAACTTCACTTATAAAACAACAACTAAGCAGTCACTTCAACATGTATGCATGTTCACATTGAAAAAAAAATGCATTATATCATATTTCATTTCCTCTTCTGTGCAGATTGAATAAGATGTCATCATAATCATGAATGATGCAACTCTGGCCAATTACATCCCTTCCTATGGTGTCCGAATTGCTATCTTCAATTTCTGCAGGAGTAAAAAGTCCCTGCCCAAAGGAAAGCAAGGGCTTTTAGAGAAATTCTGCGAGAAAATGATTATCAGAAAGGAAAGTATGATGGAGAAAGCTTTACATGGAGAAACATGAACCATTGTGACAAAGAAGCTGAAAACTGCACGGAGTGTAGAGATAGGATGGGTTCATAATGATGGTAAAGGAGTCAAACAAGTGAGGACAAAACCGGGAGGTGGCACTAGATACATACCGTTGCCAAATGATACTGGATTAAAAGTTATCCTTGAAGAAGGACAGAAGCTTTTTTTTTCCTGGTGGGGTATCTCCAAAAGGACCAGCGTCTGATTTACAGTTTGAGGTGTGGGACTTCAAACAGAACTGCCTCACCAAAGAAACTTGACAGTCCATTGGTATTATGTACATGACTGCGAAGCTGAGTATGTTACGCTTTTACAGAAGTTGAAGATGATGCCAGCGAAACTGATCTGGTTGTTGCCATGTCACACTACAACAGTGAAACCAGTACAGCAGAACTACAACTAGGAGAGATCATAGCTTTAGATGAATTCCAGTCAGTAATAGATCTGTCTGTTCATTCTAAAATCACCTTTGGGCCCGTTCATGATGCTGCCAAAGACACTGATGACACGTTGATCTATGAGGCTTTTCTTATGCCCGCTCGTCCCCCCAATCCAGAGAATGTGATCACCATACATCATGCTAACACTTTACAAGACATGATCACCACATTCCCTGATGAAGAGATCGTGAACAAAGCAGTGAACGTGAAACACATGCTTCCAGACAACACTGAAGAGGCAGGAAGCGGATCCGGGGTCATGAGGGAAGTTCTCAGCTGCTTCTGGCATACATTTTATGAACGATTCAACTTCCCAGATTTCCGTTCAGAATTCAATGCAGTTCTTGAAAGCAAGGTCTGGGTAATAGACATTGTTTAGAATCCCACGACCAGTACAAGGACAATACCGTGAGGACTGATTATCACCTCCATATCCAGTGAAAGAAGTTTTTCTTAACTTTTTTGTAAGTGCTGATGTTCTGATGTTTCACAGATGCCATGTTGCCCTGATAATGCACATCTTATTAACGAACCAATTTAATAATATATATTGCAGTATCCTTTGACACCACAAATCCCAGTTGAGTTATATATTGTCTAAAATAACTATACATCTTTGCATTCTCATGTTGACTCAGCACTTTCCCAAAGTCAAACTAGTTTCTCCCACTGAACAGACGCTGGTTTCTTTGAATATTCTTTCAAGTTCAGATAGTTATGTGTGTTTGCAAATATTTCTTTTTATTATTGATTGAACTTCATACAATTTTGATAGTGATCGCATTTTGGGATAACAACTGAGGAGAAAATATAACAGATTCAGTTTTTGATTGTTGGCGACATTTGATTATTATTGCACATATGATTGAGATTTAACCATGTTGATCATCACAAAATGTTTATCACAAAGTCATATTGTGAATAAATTGCTACTTGTTCTACTACAGTTGTTCTTTTTTGGATAACAAGGCTTTGTCATTTTTAATAACAAACTCATTTACAGTGTTACATTTTTTTCACTACTGCCGTTAGCGAACTAGCCACCACTTGGCACTGTTATTGAACAAATTTCACTGTTAAGGAAATTATTAAACCTGAAAATATATTTTTAAGAAACATGAAATATCAAGGCCCTTTTATTATATATACTTGACAATAAAATAAGTATTGTGTTTATTGGGGATGAGAGCGTACATCACTATCTGTATCTATTCAACCATTTAAATGATCTGTATCCGTATCCGTACTTGGAGTGGGCGGGGCCTAAACTGGGTGGGACTTAAATCTGTACATTGCTTTATTTATTGCTTATTTGAAAACTATTTACAGAACAGCCTCAGAATTGAGATTCAATGTTTTATATATAAAAACACTATATACTAGATACAGTTTATGAAGCTTAATTCGTAACATTTATAACATATTTATCTTTATGAACAGCCATATACAATAAACATATTAATATAGGTTATTTTGTGTGTTCAGCTATATGTGTATGTGTGTCAGTGGTCTGTAAGACTGTTTATTTTTTAATGATCTATGTGGACCTGGTGATTCATGTAAACATCCAGTGGAGACAAACAGGGAAATAATGTCAGCCTTGTTCACTGTATTCTTCTCAAAAGTACCAGAGTCAGTATGAGCAAACTAAGAGCAAGCAGATGGTAAAAAAAACAAAAAAACACACGGGAGTGGAGGCAGCATCCGCCGCGACAAGAGCTGTTTTCATCTCTGTCTTGCCAAATGCACCGCGTACATTATGAAACAAGTTCACCAAGTAACTTTAAATATCATACAAACCGAAATAGAGGTGAGCTGAAGAAAACTTTAGGAGTACTGAGAGAGAGCAACACACTCTAGCCCCGTCTCCACCGCACAAAAAGTACCGGCGTAGACCGGTCTAAACCGCTCCGGTTCACGTGTCACGACAGGAATGGGGTCTAAACCGCTCCAGACCGCTCCAAAGGCGACCGCTTTTCCGCTCCCCTTCCGTTGGGGTACCAGGACCATGGAACGGGTCTGAGGTTGAGCTGCTGTCTGCTGATTGGTCAGTGATTTACTACACGCCCTCAATATTTTAATGTGTCGGCTGAATCCTCTGCTGTCAGTGTGGTCAGCTGTGCTCTGGTTGTTTTTATTTTCCTTTTCTTTTCTTTGCTGCTCAACTTTAGTGTTTGTGGTGAAAGAGCGACTTGAGGCAGGGGGAGACCGGGGGGAGGGACTTTGCATCGCGTTGGAGCTTTCTGTTTGCAGCATAGCGCTCGCCGTGGCGTGGATGTGCGTCCGGGACACGGGAGTCTGGAGCTTTCGTCTCCGGCGCTGACCGCGCTCCGGCAGCTCTGCTTCCCAGAGGCGGTCAGCGTTCTGTTCAGCCGCGGTCAGTGGCGCTTTATCGCGGGGACGGACCGTGGCAGCGATGAAGAGGAGCTCGGAGCCTCCGTGTTCCGGCGCTGAGCTGCCGGACCGCGATCAGCGCCGGAGTGGAGAACCTCCTGCGTTTGAGCAGAAAGCTCAGACTCCCGTGTCTGTGCCTCAGCCAACCGGGGGGAACGCTCCGGCCACTTGCCCCACACCCGAGCGCTCGAGCGCGGGGCACGTCGCCCCAAGTGGCCGGCAAGTGGCCGAGCGACTCGCTCTCTCACAGCAAACACGGAAGTTGCGGCTGCAGCTCTCCGCTGCAAAAAACGACTGCTGCAAAAAGTAACTTTTTTTTTTTTCCGCTGCAAAAAAAACAGTGCAAAGTGGAGAATTTAAACAACAACAGAGGATTCATAAGATCTACATCTGACGACTTTCTTTTCTGTTATAATGTCACATTTCTGCGGAGCTCATAAGCCCCGCCCACTTTTCACGCTCCACTCTGCAGTGGGGACGCCACCCAAAATTTCGGTCGAGGTCTCTATTCCGTACCGCTCCGCTCCGTCCCGGCACTTGTGTGCGGTGGAGACGGGGCTTAAGTGTCTCTGAGCTGCCTGCTGAGATGTGTGTCGGGAGGGGCGGGCTCTGTGTGTGACCGGCCAATCACAGAGCGTGAAGACAGTCAGTTACCAAATGAGGATTTTCCTTCAGCACAAGCGCGAATATTGACAAGTAAACTCGTATTATCCTCGTACTCAGAAAAAATGCATTGTCCGTATCCCTATTAATTATGTTGTTGAACATTTTTATCTGATCTGTATCAGAACCTCGGAGCTCCACCTGTCTAACAGGAAATGATAGCCAATTCAGTTATATCAGTGTTATAAGATATACTAAACAGTTAATCAGGAATTTGAAATAATAGTTGAATTAATTACAATTACAAGAATTAACAGTAAAGCTTGAAGGATTTTGGAGTTCTTGACACAGAAGAGGTCGACATTTCATTCACCTTTGTGCTCATTAATAAAACAGCAAGTATGATTCAAAAACTAACTCCCTGTATACAGCTTGGTGTGTGTGTGTGTGTGTGTGTGTGTGTGTGTGTGCGTGTGCGTGCATGCGTGTCTGTGTCTGTGTGTGTGCGTGTGTGCGAATGTGTGTCTGTGTGTACGCACACACACAGCATGCTCATGTTTTTAAAGTTCCTAACTCTGACTGGTTATTTAAACATGGGAGTGTGTGTCTGCCGATATACGAGTGTGTGATATTATGACAGTTGGATTGTGGTGTTGTGGTCTTAATGTGGTTAAAACAGTGGATAAGCATTACTATTAAAACAAGGGAGGGGTATAGAAATAAAAAGTAGGAAACCAAAACCCCCAAAAAAGACAATCCCAAACTCATAGGCGACGTAAGGAGTGCCTGCTTTGTTTTGTTTGTTTGTTTGTTGTTTATATATATATATATATATATATAGATATATAGATATATAGATAGATAGATAGATAGATAGATAGATAGATCGATAGATAGATGTACACATTAAAATATCCCAGCATTTACAGTGCTAGTTCAAGATGATTAACACTATAATAACATTGCAAGCATCATGTCTTTTAACAATGTAATACTAATTACTTTCACCTTATTGAATCAATCATGATGCTTACGAATGTTGCTGTTAGATACTTATCTGGGCCTGAGTAAACCTGTGATGTGTGTGTGTGTGTGTGTGTGTGTGTGTGTGTGTGTGTGTGTGTGTGTGTGTGTGTGTGTGTGTGTGTGTGTGTGTGTGTGTGTGTGTGTGTGTGTGTGTGTTCGAGGGAATATTACTCATTTATGAGGACCATCAGCAGAGCCAGGGGGTGACGGCGGGGTCCCAGTACAGCTGGCCGTGTGTTTCCTTCTATAGCTGAATTTATGTTAGTGGTGTGCCACTAGGCACATTTCTGGGTCCTGTGTCATTTTCAATGTACTTATTTTGCTTGTGGTCAGATTATGTTGCTCATGCTTGGTGATACTGTGCATACATTATCTATGCATCCTGGAAAAGGATCTCAGGATGTGTCTTCAAATACAATTTGTGCTTTTTCTAAATTTAGAGAAGTTAAATCTACGATTACGTTACTCCCTTAACTTCTACCTTTGGAATGAAGAGTTGTACATGAGGCTAACCTGATGACAGCAGGATGTTGTAAGGTTTCCATGTATTCACACCTTCACTACCGGTACAGGATTCTGAGTCTGAAGTCTAAATGTGTGTTTGTGTGTGAACCCTGGATATATTAGTGAGTTACTATTGTCACTTCAATGAATTTTTAAGTCCTTTTACTCGAATGAAGCTTCCCCCCTTGAGCAAATCTAACACCAGCCTCGTTGCTTCGGCATTCTTGCACTGGGTCTTGGTGTTTTCTCTCAGGCACAAGCGCCACAGTGTTCTGACGTGAAAGTGAGGTAAGGATAAAAACAACAGCAGCTCCTGCATTCTTAACCCAGCCGGGTTAAGTGGGTTAGGGCTTTTCCACATGACCTACTTCCCTCCCAGGCAAACAGTGATACTTAGCAAGGATACCTACTCAGCAGAGAAAATCCCCCTAAAAGTAGGACTGACATTATTTCAGTGATTCATAATCAGGCTGAAGTGACAGACAGTGGTGGGTGATTGGATAAACCTATGCATTATGTTGTTAGTTTAAGTAGTGATATGTGATTTTATTTCATGTAAATAAATTGTACTGCGAGAAGCCTTTGTGATCGTACATCTCTGACATCAACTGAAATGGAATTACTCACTTTGAATCAATAGCCATGTACCAGACTTTCATCCATAAGACTAAAATGTACCATAAATTAAGAGTCACAGTTATTTTAACTATAAAAAAAACTTAACTTAAACAAACATTGTGTATAGTTGTAATAGTTTGATGGTAAAAAAAAAAAAAAAAAAAAAAATTGCAACTTGTTTCTGGGTTTGTTTATACTCACAATGGACTCATAAAAGGGCACACCCCTCATAAAAGGGGTGTGCACTTTGAAATCATGTCATCGAAAAATAACAAAGACTAAAATGTAGAAAAGCTCTGGAGGTTTCAGCTGTTTCGCTTAATGTGGTGATAAAACATGAGGCCACGTCCGATCTGCCCAGCAAGAAACATCAACCACAAACCAACCAGATACCAAACACATGACAGAGACCAGAACAGATGGGTGTTTTGTGTATATAAACGTCACAACATGTTCTGCATGATATAAGTGCCTAAAATGCTCTAGTACACTACAATAATATGAAGCTGAGAAAATCTTTTTTATCAAAGGCTGACATTTTTGAAAGAGGTTGTAGACTTCAGCAGTTCTTTGGAATTGTAGATTTTTTATACTCATCAGACAAAAGAAAAACAAACATGTGAGACTTTGAACGTGTGATTTATACACATGATCAGTCCAGGTCCTGGAGCCTTTGGATCAGTCTGAACTCGAAACACATGAAAGTAGATAGCGCATGTTTGATCACTTCTCATATGAACAGTTCTCAGCATTATAATGATGCACAGGAACTAACTGCACCTTAACCTCAGCTATTTCTTTTTTATGGGAATTGTCAATGCAAGGGAGGCACAGCTTGGAGCTGCTTCACCTTTGTCTCCAGGGAACATGACGCCTCTGCATCACCTTGGTCATAAAAGGGGTGTGCACAATCTCAAAACCTTTCAGAAGCCCGTCCAAAAACCATCAAAGAAATCACACACATTGCTTTGATGACTGCACACCTGCCAGGCAGTAGTGGAAGCGCCAACTCTGCGTACATAAACAACAGACTAATGGAGTGCCATTGAGCACTTTGCTGAAGAAAATAAGTATTTGCCGGAACAATGAATTCCAGTTTCCCGCTGAAGGTAAAGAAAGAAAAAAAAAAAAAAAGCCCAAAAGGTTAAAATCTGACCTCAACAGCCACAAGGTGTATTACATCTGTTAGCAGACACATTGCAATTAAAAGGACTTACCCAATCCATTCTCACAGTCTGTAAACTCCATGGAATGAACAGCTCGGTCGACTCCGTATGGACCCATTAGTGTCCTGTCACAGAGCAAAGAGGGGCGACAAAAATGAGAAAGAAGAAGAATTGGTTCACATATCAAAACACTGAATTATAAAATGTTCACATGCTGTCTAAGCATGTGAACAAGCTTCATATTTTTGACTATTGTAACTCAGTGAAGGCTGTCATTTTCATCTTATCACAGCAACTACCATACAATCCTTCAGCCAGGTTGATTTTTACACCAATCGACACTGCTGCAGCTGAAAACGTGTACCTCAGGATGACGGAGAACATTCAAAGCATGTACATTTTAACTTGAATGTATTGCAGCACAGAGCTCCAGCTCCAGAAAATCTATTTATCTATAAGCCTTGCTGAGTGTGATTTATTTTGCTGTAGTGTGTGTTCATGAGTTTGTGGCTGCTGCCATCTACAATCTATCCAACAATCAAACCAACAACAAAGACTGACAGATCCCAGCCACTCTAATGTTTGTGATTTTTAAAGTTGTGATACTGGTGAACTGTATTGATCAACATTTATTTATAAAGCCCTTTACAACACTCAAGGTGACCAAAGTGCTTTCCAGTAAAAGCAGACAGTAAAATGAGAAAGAAAAGAATTAAAAGAGAACAAGAGTAAAAACACACACTACATCAACAAGAGTAAAATCGAATTGAATCAAAATAAAATAAAATGTCACCACGTGTATTAAAAACCAGTCTGAATAAATAGATTTTGAGCCTAAATTTAAAGAGGCCAAAGTCGGTTAAGGTGCGTATTTCAGTGGGCAGTTTGTTCCAGAGTCTGGGGGCAGTTTGTTTCAGTTAATAATAATAATGCATTCGTTTTACGTAGCGCTTTTCTCGGCACTCAAAGACACTTTACATTGCATTGCATTATTCATTCATTCCATACTGGATGGTGGTGAACTGTAGGTGGCACAGCTGTCCTGGGGCAGGTTGATGGAAGCGAGGCTGCCATTTTGACATTAACCATTCACTCTCACACTGCATTCACTCAGGCAGTTCAGGGTTCAGTGTCTTGCCCAAGGACACTTCGGCATGTGGGCAGGCAGAGGTGGGAATTGAACCTGTAACCATCCAATTGGGAAGGTTGCAAGTTCTAAAAACCAAGACATGCCACTCTAATCAAAGCTGTACAAGAAATCCTCTTGATTTCACAAGATTTCCGCTGAACATGAACTGTCCTGAACATGAATGGAACATTGAATGAAGATCATGAGCGGTTCTTCTTTACATGGTTTCTCTCGCCAACTCCTTGCTGCCAGAGACTTGGCAGTACTTCTTCTCACATATCTGAGGCACATTTGGCTTGAGAGAGGAAACAGTTAAAATCCTCAAAATGTCACAAAATATTAACCATAATGGAGTTAATTCGCTCAAGATATTGAAAACTTCCTTCATACCAGTTACAAGCAGCAAAGGCTTAATTTAAAAACACTTAAAAACAACAAGACCACCATGGCAGGAGGACACTACACACAAAACCCTGTTTTCTATCATCTCGAGACTATCTGTTTACCCAGTTACATATTCCATATGTATGGAGAATGACCCCCCCTGCTCATCAGGGTACGTGGATATTTCTTTAAGACACTCCGGCTTGCCCGCTCACGCCCCACAGGTTACAGATAAAGCACCTGTGTGAGCGTGAATTCAGTGATTGTTTGAGCGCAGACTCTCAAGTCAGCTAACAGTGGGACAGAACTCCAGCCGGCCAGTTCAGCATCTCTCAAAGTTCCACCAGTGCGTTGTTGTGAGCTGACACGGCCGGTGGACTTCATGTTGAGCTCTGCTCTGCTCCGTGCAGCGGCGTTTCACAGCCGGCGACCCTGAAGTGTATTGTTGCGGTGCAGCTGATTCACTCAGAAGTCATCTATGTTGTGGGCTAACCATTTTCCTCTCTCAGTCACACACCAAGTCCCAAATTGTACCTCTGTGTGAAAGCTAACATAAGCTATCGGGATGCCATCGTGCCAACTGTAAACAAGGAAGTGTGTCGCTTGAGACGCATGACACTTTGGCCCCACCCCCTATATATATATATATTTTTTTTTTTTTTCAATTTATTTATTTTAAACCTTTGATAAAGTACCTTTATTTAATTTTTTTAATATATTTTAGTACACACAGTAGACAAGAAGAAAATGAAACAAAGCAAAAAAACAAACAAAAACAAGGGTTAACAGTCAAGATGACAGTACTCTGCATCGTTAATACATTATGTCCCAACTAGCATTTTTTTAAAAAAGATAAGCGGTCTACACGTCTCACTGTCCAGAAATGTGATGAACTCACATTGGGCAACATAGTGTGAGGATCCACACCTCGCTCCAGCACCGGATCTGCCCTCACGCACACTCCTGCAGGTAATCAACTAATTGATAGCTCCAACATCTTAAGCCCTGCAGTGAGGAGGTCCGGTGCCAGAAGACTGTGTCTCTTGTACGAGTAACCTCTGCGAATGCACTCCACGGCTTCCCTCTACAAGCGTCCTCGGCCAGCCTCCACGCCGTGCAGCTCTCCCTGCTGCGCTCCTCGTCTGCCCTCAGCACACCTCCTCCTGGTGCAGTGCACCTCCCTGCTGCCGTCCTTCCGCCTGCGTACTCTGCATCCCGGAGTCTCCGTTTCCTCGTCTCCCAGGTCCTTGTTCTCAATAAAATCACTGCCAATTGCACCTGTTCTGCCTCCTGGTCTGCTTCTGGGTTTCAGGACTCCACGCACCGGCTCTCAGCCGGAACACATAGTCCAAGAAAGGTTGCCAGATGATGAAAAATGTATCAAGGCAGCCCATCATGCCGTATCAAATCCTCTCCAAATCCTCTCCACTGGTGAGGCCGGCAAGCCAGGTTTTAAACTGAGGTACAGTGTCCATTTTCCAGAGGTTCAATATTGCTTTCTTAGCAATGGTCTTTCCATACATCATTGGACACTGTACAGAGAGACTGTGATTTTGTAGAGATGGGGAATACCCAAACAATACTATCTCGGGTCAGGTTTGAAAACACAGTCATACACTCCAGAAAACCAGTTGAATATCTTTGTCCACAGAGGTCCCACCAGAACCAAGTGGTGGTTTCTCGGGAACTCCACAAGGCCAATATAGGAAAAGGGAGTGCTCTCGGAGCCGTGATCTATCGCCTGCTAGTCTTCAGCGACGCGTCTCTAATAGGCTGGGGCGCTGTGCACGAAGGCTGCGGGAACAAAGGGCTCTGGAGTGGCCATTGGGTAACCCAGCACATAAATGTACTGGAAATGAGAGCTGCCTCTCTCGCACTTCGGCATTTCCTGCCAAGGCTGAGAGGTTACCACATCATCGTCAGGACAGACAGTACCGTGACTGCAGCGTACATCAACAGGCAGGGAGGCCTAGGTTCCCGTGCCCTTTGCAAGCTGGCAACCCAGCTGTGGTAGTGGGCTCACCCAATCTTTTGCTCACTCAGAGTGTGCCAGGACTGTCAAACACAGCAGCGGATATCATGTTGAGAGGGGGCCCATATCTGGGGGAGTGGCGGCTCCATCCTCAGGCAGTAGAGGAGATTTGGCGTTGCTTCGGCAGAGCAGTAGTTGACCTGTTTGCTTCGAGAGTTGACGCATTGCGGACTCGTCTTCTCTCTCAAGAATGACAATCCTCCTCTGGGATGGGATGCTCTGGCACACCAATGAACCAACGTTCTGCTCTGTGCCTTTCCCCCTTTCAGTCTTCTCCCACCCCTCCTCCAAAGGATCAAGGTGGACAGAGTAAAGCTGCTCTTGGTGACTCCCCTGTGGCCCCACATGCCATGGTTCTCGGAGATTCCACCTCTCTTGGAAGGAACACCATAGGAGCTCCCACTTTGGAGGGCCCTGCTGTCTCAGGCCAGCAGGGCCCTGTTCCACCCCTTCCCCACAGGACTCAGACTGGTGGTCTAGCCCATGAGAAGGACTCCTTGACTTAGGCTTGTCGGAGCCTGTAGTCCAGACAATGCAGGAAGCCTGGGTACAATCCACCAGAGCTGCTTATTTGTACCATTTGGGGGTCTTCATTGCTTGGTGTGGAGCACACAACTTCACCCATATTTAGCCACAACCCAGGAAATCCTGCCATTTTTTCATTTTCAACTGGAGACAGGAAGGTTTTAAGTTATCTTGCGAGGTCTGGTGACAGCGATAAAGGCTATTCGCATTGATGAGTACGTATTTAGCGAAGGCAGCTCTTCATTGATTTCCTTGAGGTGCCCAGAGGCTTACAGTCTACAAAAAAGGCCATTGGTTCCCCCATGGGAACCAAGGGTCGAATTCCACTTGTCCCAGTCAATTGACCACGAGGACCAGCACCTGTCTAGGTTATGCCCAGTTAGAGCTCTAGCAGAGTACATCCAGCACACACGGTCTTACAGGAAGACCGATAACCCTAACCCTAACCATTTTCCCCTCTTTTGACACCAGCAAATTGGGCAAGCCCCTGTTGAAATCTAGACTGTCCCACTGGATTGTGGAAACAGTCCAGCAGGCATATGTGCGCTCGGGAATGCCGGTCCCATCCGGGGTTCGAGCACTCTCAACCCACGGCATGACTAGTTCCTGGGCCTTATGGCGAGGTGCTTCACTGGCTGACATTTGTGCAGCAGCCACATTGTCATCTGAGTCCACCTTTGTGAAGTTCTACTGTCCAAATTTAGCCGCTAGTCCCTCTTTTGTGGAGCGAGGGCTGAGTGTGGCTCATCAGTAGTTTACTGTACATAGACAATGTGTGGGGTCTCGTTTGTGACTTACTCATCTTCGACCTGAGTCTCCTTGACAATGTTGGCCTTTGCGTCTTGCGAAGCCTTATAGAGGTTCCTTGGATCCTTCTGGCGTCTTGCGGTCTGACCTACGCAGTCCCTCCACATTTTAGGCTTGGCCCTTGCATCTTGCAAGGCATTATCTGATTGCTATGTAAATAGTGTACATTTGTAAACATTTCATCTGTCACATTTCCGTGTCTTGGGTTATGGGCTGCACCCTCTCCTCACGGGGTGTCTTAAAGAGGTGGACAGATAGTCTCGAGATGATAGAGAATGCTAGAGAGACATGACCACATCGTAACCTCGGTTCTCTGAATGAGAGACTATCTCTCCAGCTCTTTTGGCCGCTTGGAGACACATGTCGTTCAAAACTATCACTGAATTCACGCACACACAGGTGCTTTATAGGTAACCTGTGGGGCGTGAACGGGCAAGCCGGAGTGTCTTAAAGAAATATCCATGTACCCTGACGAGCAGTGGGGGGGGTGGGGGTTTCATTCCCCATAGATATGGAATATGTACCTGGGTGGAGTCTCTCACTTAAAGAACCAAGGTTACAATGCAACCATACGTTCACTCCTGGTTGCCCACCCACAACTAATATACTAAGCTAAACTAGATGAACTAACTAATGAAATGAACTAAGCAACAAAAAGACAACACAACACAAGGATCAGCGGATGATCAGCACCTCTAAATCCGAGGCCATGGTTTTCGACAGGAAAAAGGTGGCTTGCGCCCTCCAGGTCGGTGGAGTTCAAGTATCTCGGGGTCTTGTTCATGAGTGGGGGAAAGATGGAGCGTGAGATCGACAGGCGGATCGGTGCGGTGTCTACAGTTATGCAGATGACGTATCGGCCCGTTGTGGTGAAGGAGCCAAAAAGCGAAGCTCTCGATTTATTGGTCGATCTTCATTCCTACCCTCACCTATGGTCACGAACTATGGGTTGTGACCGAAAGAACGAGTTCGCGGATACAAGCGGCTGAAATGAGCTTCCTCCGTAGGGTGGCTCAGCACACCTTTAGAGATAGGGTGAGGAGCTCAGTCACCCTTAGAGATAGGGTGAGGAGCTCAGTCACCAGGGAGGAGCTCGGAGTAGAGCCGCTGCTCCTCCACATTGAGTGGAGCCAGCTGAGGTGGCTCGGGCACCTGTTTCGGATGCCCCCCGGACGCCTCCCCTGGGAGGTGTTCCGGGCATGTCCCTGCGGTAGGAGGCCTCGGGGCAGACCCAGGACACACTGGAGGGACTATGTCTCTCGGCTGGCCTGGGAATGCCTTGTGGTGCCACCGGAAGAGCTGGAGGAAGAGTCTGGGGCGAGGGAAATCTGGACAACTCTGCTCGGACTGCTGCCTCCGCAACCCGGCCCCGGATAAGCGGCAGAGAATGGATGGATGGATGGATGTCACAACAAAGGGTCTGAATACTTATGACCATGTGATATTTCAGTTTTTCAGGTAAGCATTGCGCAAGTCCAGCTTATTAAAGAGCTTGGCTCCCTGTAGGTGTTCAAAGGCCGAAGTCATGAGGGTTAGTGGGTAGCGGTTCTTAACGGTTATCTCATTGAGGCCCCTGTAATCAATGCATGCTCGAAGTGTCTTGTCCTTCTTCGCCACAAAGAAAAACCCCGCCCCTGCAGGAGAGGACGAGGGTCTGATTATCCCAGCCTTTAAGGCGGACTCAATGTACTCTTTCATGGCCTGATTCTCGGGTTGTGAGAGAGAGTAAATGCGACCCTTGGGAGGAGTGGTACCCGGCAATAAATCAATGGCACAGTCATAAGTACGATGCGGTGGCAGAGACGTTGCCTTCCCCTTATTGAACACCTCCTTTAGATCGTGGTAGCAGCTGGGAACTCGCTCGAGGTCCGGATACACAGGAACCTCCACAGCTGCTACCTTAACTCCAGACACTGACTGACAATGCTCAGAACAATCCCCTCCCCAACTCAAAATAACCCCCGACTCCCAGTCAATATGGGGCTTGTGCAAACATAACCAAGGGAGGCCCAGGATAACTCTGTAGGACGGACTAAAACCTAAATGAAAAGAAATCTCCTCAACATGGGAGGGACCAAACAATAACTGAACAGAAAGAGTCTTTTTATCAATAGAAAATATTTTACGTCCATCCAACGCAAAAGCCTTAAAGGGCAATGAAAACAGTTCAGTGGGGATATTGTGTCTCTCAGCCCACTTAAGGTCCATAAAGTTCTCATCTGCACCAGAGTCAATGAAAACATCAATGTCCAACGTGGTGTCGGCATACCTCAGCCGGTGTGAGTCTTCTTAAAGGCGCAGTGGAGGACTTCTTAAGACTCACCGGGGCCCTCCTGAACCCAGGTGAGCCTGTTCTTTTAACGGACAAGCTGCAGCTCTGTGCCCGTGCTGACCACAGTACAGACACAGGCCGCTGGTCAGGCGCCGATGCCGCTCCTGCGTAGAGATGCCGGTGCGACCAAGCTGCATCGGCTCCTCCGGAAGCTGTGCAGCACTCGGAACTCGCGCCTGTTGGGAGGCGGGGCGGAGAGGGGCGTGCTCCTCCCATGCACTCCTGGATTCTCCTCCCTGCTGGTCAGTCTGCCTCAGGCGATCACGGACCGTCAGACGATTCTCCATCTTGACCGCCAGGGCAATGAGGGAGTCGAAGTTGTCGGGGAGATCTACCAGGAAGAGCTGGTTGCGAACCGGGCTGGCCAGCCCGTAGAGGAAGGTCTCCCGCAGTGACTCATCGTTCCAGGCGCAGTCTGCGGAGAGAGTGCGGAACTCAATCGCGTAGTCGATCACCGACCTCCTTCCTTGACGCAGCGCTGCCAGCGCTCGAGCCGCCTCCCGTCCGCCGGGACGCCGATCGAAGATCTTCGACAGCGCGGCTGCGAACTCGTCCATCGAATCACACAGTCGGGATTGACGGTTCCACTCAGAGGTGGCCCAAGCCTCCGCTCTGCCGGACAGGTGGGAGATGATGTACGCGACCCTGGACCTCTCTGTTGGGAACGCCCCCGGCTGCATCTCAAAGTGGAGACCACACTGGACCAGGAAGGGTCGTGAGTCCCCGGAGTCCCCCGAGAAGCGTGCTGGGCTTGAGAGCGGTGATGGCGGCATCACGACAGGGGCATCCGCCGGCGGCACCGCGGCGGCTGCAGGGGTTGCCGGCACCGCGGCGGCAGCAAGAACCCGAACCTCTGGGACCGAGAGATGAGTGAGGAGCTGCTGGAGGTGACCGGTGAGTTGGTTCAGTTGACTCTCCACTGAAGTGTGTCGATGGGAAAGGTCGTGGAGACCCGCCGTTAAACCAGCCAACTGCTCGTCATGTTCCGTGAGCCGGTCTCCCTGCCGCCCAACTGCTCCTAGCAGCTGGTGACCAGAGTCCGCTGGGTCCATGATGGTTTGTTTGTTCTGTCACGGATACGGACAGGACCCAAGTGCAGGACTCTGGAGGCAGGCTGGGTTCAATCAAGTCTTTTATTTAATGACAGCACAGACCGATGATTAGCAGGCTGCTCCTTGACATGAGGAGCACAGCAGACTTGACTCCAATGCCCTGGACAGAACGGACGAGACCTGGATGACTAACAGACTGGACCGGACGGACGGGACATCGATAACAAACAAACCAACAATGAAAAAACACAGACAGGACATATGTAGGGCAGGGTGATTATCGAAAGTGGCCACAGGTGTGGTGCTGGAGCGCCCAGACCTATGGCCCGCCCACTCTTAAAGGAGACCTCAGTCCTGACAATAAATCCCCAAATAATCTTTAAGCCTAAAGTCATATTAGAACACGTGGGCCAAGAGTAAAGCTACTTTAAATGACTGTCACCTCCTTCTGTCACAAGTAAACAGCTTGCATCAAATTGTAAGGACTTACAGACACTTTTCAAAGACTTGAGGGACTTAGTCCTCAACACTGAGGCCTCCACCGCAGAAGAAACCACTGCATCACAAAAAAGCTTTACTCTGGGAAATTTGCCACACTGTTGAGAAAACATTGATGGAACTAAGTCAAGTTGTTCGGGAAGAACATACATCACTGTGTATGATGTCACAAAGGCATTATATACAAACAAGAAAGAACCATTGCTCCACTGTATAGCTGAAGCAGAAGCTCAGTCAGCAGAACATTGAGTCCACACATGAAGTAAAGCTGCAACAGCAGCTTCAAACAAACACAGCCAAGTTCCATTTGCTTATTTTGATTATTTAGTGTCTATTAATATTTACTGTATATACTTGTGACTGTGTCCAAAATTAGGTTACCATTTATGGCCAATCTAATGTAAAATACAGGAACATTTCAAAGGCATTTTCTTGGCTCAGTGGGCTCAGGGGCCTGGAGAGGTTTACTGGTACTTGTAGTTGACACTATGAGTAATTGGATTATAGTGATCTTTTAAACCTTTGAGACCTTCAGCCTTCACTAACATAGTCCGACTGAATGAAGTCAACTGAACTGTGAACAAGGACCAGAAGAAGCAGAGGACAATGATTTCTCAGGAGCTTGCAGAGTAAAACGACTGAATCCATCTCAAGTTTTATTTCCAAGACCAGGTTCAGCGGGATGGCCTTCAGTAGCAACCCACAGACGAAATAGTCAAATGTTATACAGCAAGCAAAGGTAAACCTACAAAGAGATATGAATGATGTCAAAGTCCATGAGATTAAGAAGAAACTGTCCTTCACTTTGTGAGTGACAGTGGGAGAGACACGGAAGAAAAAAACCTACTGGAACTCAAACAGGAAACATTCTCTGGACAGGAAAAAGAAAATCGACATCCCTTTAGATTTATACTAACAGACCAAAACTATCATCATTACTTACTGACATGTCACAGCAACCAGGTTACTGGTTTGAACCTGTTGACAGAGTTTGAAATCAGGAGTGTTAAACATAAGGTCTGTGGGTCAAAACCAGCTCACAAGAGGCTCCAATCCGGACAAACTACCAAGCAGACAGTAAACGTTCTAAAGAAAATGGCACCCGGCCAGAGTAACTAGTTATTATGCACAAGGATGGACAATCAGAACAAAGTTTCATCAGTCGTGTCTTGACTCCCAGTCCATGTTCTCCTGGGACTTGGTAGTTTTATTTTGACAGTCACCATAATAACAGCCCAACTTCATGGTCTGTCCACTACAATGTCTGTGTTCTCCCATTGTAAATGTTTATAGCGTGTTGTTCTCTGCTGCATGTGTTTGTGTGGTTTCATTACAAAAAACAATCAACAGTGCCAACTTGTGGCCTGACAGGCTACATTGTTTTCAGAGTTTCTGCTGTTTCCATGGAAACTGACATCATCCTGTGAATGCAAATATTTTCAGAAACTAAAATGCAAAAACAATGCATTTTCACTTGAAATATTGTGTACACAGAAATGAGGGTCACAAATCATTTGATCCAATTCAGCAGAACAATGGAAAGGTTGTCAGTTTATGGCAAAACAATCACGAGAGAGCCCACCCACACATTTACACCCCACCACAGGGAGAGTGCGCTAACTGCACAAAGAAAGGCTCAAACCAGACGCAAACAAAACCAAACCAGACTCAAACAAAACCAAACCAGACTCAAACAAAACAAAACCAGACTCAAACAAAACCAAACCAGACTCAAACAAAACCAAACCAGACTCAAACAAAACCAAACCAGACTCAAACAAAACCAAACCAGACTCAAACAAAACCAAACCAGACTCAAACAAAACAAAACCAGACTCAAACAAAACAAAACCAGACTCAAACAAAACAAAACCAGACTCAAACAAAACCAAACCAGACTCAAACAAAACCAAACCAGACTCAAACAAAACCAAACCAGACTCAAACAAAACCAAACCAGACTCAAACACGGTGACAGTACTAACCACTACACCACGGTGCAACCTCAGCTTCATTTGATACCAGATACACTATTGATCTCCTTAAATTATACTTTTTTTTTTAAATAAACAACTTGTCATGTGTTCCTGAACATATTTTATCATTCATTCATTATAATTCACACATAATACATCTACTTATAGATCAAATATGTAGATCTCCTCTTGGTTCCACACCGACTAGTTGAGTGTGATTTAGTTGGATGATGGAATCTCTGCCGTAGAGCGGGACACGACAGATGGAGAAGACAGCTCCACACGACAACGGAACCGCACTGTGCATCATCGTAATCTACGTGTTGATTTCCCACTTTGTTTCCTTCCTATTGCGAATCTCCATCCACAAAAAACAAATCGCGTCACTCCGCGCCTCTGCGTTTCAACGTAACGGAAACATGCGCGTTTGCATAGAGACCGCTCGCGCCGCTCTGCACTTGCCTCGCGTCAATTAAACCTCATTTGTCCTTCTAATTGCTCCACCTGAGGCTCACGCGGACACCGTGACCCATGAAGTCCGCCGCCGAGGAAGCGAGGAGCGCGCAGCGGTGTGAGTCGCGCCGCGTCGCAGAGACACGCACCGCAGAGCCGCGCCGCAGAGCCGCGCCGCGCGCCGGTACCTGCTGATGATGACGGCTCCTTTGTACATGACGGAGAAGGTTGGCATGTTGACATGGAGGACGTCGGTCGGTCTCGCAGCCTCCCTCGTGTTCAGCCTTCAGCCAGCAGCCACGCGCATCGTGGAGAGTGGGAGACAGTGACTGTGTGTGTGTGTGTGTGTGTGTGTGTGTGTGTGTGTGTGTGTGTGTGTGTGTGTGTGTGTGTGTGTGTGTGTGTGTGTGTGTGTGTGTGTGTGTGTGTGTGTGCGTGCGTGCGTGCGTGCGTGCGTGTGTGAGTGTGCGCGAGGCAGTGTGAGCGCACGGCGGCAGCCGCCTAATTCCAGTTAACCAGACTACTGACTGTCCCTCCTCACATCTCCACCTTCAGCCACACTTTAATCTCTTACGTAACCAAAGAACCGAAAACGCTGGTTGTTTGGTGAAGTTAGCGCACACACATTCTCACTCGACTTTCTGTTTTGTCTGTTCCCACATGGAAAGAACCTATATGAGGATATATGCACATATGTGAAACCTATATGCACATATATGCCACATATAGGCAAAATTGAGGTGAATATATGTGAATATACAGGCCATATAGGTCTCCTCTACTGCTTCTTTATTTCCACATATATATATATATAGCCCATATCTCACTTTGGCAACTGTCATATCAAGGCAATAACTAAGAACTAACTAAAAAACAATTATGCAGGAAGAACTTATGTATGTGTGAACACGTGAAATTGGTATCAAATGTAATTGGCATGTTATGTAATTTAACTATGGCAATTAAGTGAGAGGAGATGGAAAGATGATGTCTATATGTTTTCCAGAAACATTTATAAGGACAATTTTTTCTTGTATGAAGATAGTGGAAAAGACGTGTCAAGCCAGCCCTCACTTCGGAAAACGACGTCAAGCCAGCCCCCACTCAATTTAGCAGTGCGCATATACCGCATTACCGTAAGAGCAAACTCAAACCGATTTCAAAATAAAAGTGACGTTTCAATGAACGAAATATCACCTTCATTCAGATAGTTAATGAAACACAAATTGATACTATAGCTAATAACAACAAAGAAAATAAATTACTTTATCATTGATACAAACTAATAAAATGAAATTAATAAAACTATTGCCCACAGAAAACAAAAAAGATGTGTTTTTTATTAGTATTACTGTTATTATAATACTATAGATAAGGATCAGCCAGATCTGATTAGAAATTTCAAAATAAGAGCCATTTGAAATACCATATCTGAGTAAGATTCATGCCAACTTTGAAGTGATATTAAATGGAATTTCCACGTTATCATTTCACCATTTCAATTCAGACTGATAGTAGGACACCCCAGGATGCCACACACCAAGTATCAGCCAGATCTGATGTGGAATTCCAAAATAAGAGCCTTCTGAAATACCATATCTGAGCACCTATTGTACCAACTTTGAAGTGATATTAAATGGAATTTCCACGTTATCATTTCACCATTTCAATTCAGACTGATAGTAGGACACCCTAGGATGCCTCTCACCAAGTATCAGACCGATCTGATGTGGAATTCCAAAATAAGAGTGTACTGAAATAGCACATCTGAGCACCAATCACTATCTTAGTCTGATATCCATCCATCCATTTTCTGCCGCTTATCCGGGGCCGGGTCATGGAGGCAGCAGTCCAAGCAGAGTTGCCCAGACTTCCCTCACCCCAGACACTTCCTCCAGCTCTTCCGGTGGAACCCCAAGGCGTTCCCAGGCCATAGAGAGACATAGTCCCTCCAGCGTGTCCTGGGTCTGCCACAAGGCCTCCTACCGGAGGGACATGCCCGGAGCACCTCCCTCAGGATAGGGAGGCGTCCGGGGGGCATCCGAAACAGATGCCTGAGCCACCTCAACTGGCTCCACTCGATGTGGAGGAGCAGTGGCTCTACTCCGAGCTCCTCCCTGGTGACTGAGCTCCTCTCCCTATATCTAAAGGTGCGCCCAGCCACCCTATGGAGATCCCAAGGGAGGTTGGAGACATTGAGTCCGAGTGGACCATGTTCTCCACTTCCATTGTCGAAGCTGCTGCTCAGAGCTGTGGCCGTAGGGTCTCCGGCGCCTGTGGCGGCAATCCCCGAAACCGGTGGTGGAAACCCGAAGTAAGGGATGCCGTCAAGCTGAAGAAGGAGTCCTATCGGGCACTGTTAGCTCATAGGACTCCCGATGCAGTCGACAGGTACCGGCAGGCCAAGCGAGCTGCAGCCCGGGCTGTGGTGGAGGCAAAAACTCGGGTCTGGGAGGAGTTCCGAGAGGCCATGGAGGAGGACTTTCGGTCGGCCCCGAGGAAATTCTGGCAAACCGTCCGGCGCCTCAGGAGGGGGAAGCAGATCTCCACCAACACTGTTTACAGTGGATGTGGGGAGCTGTTGACCTCAACTGGGGATATCGTCGGGCGGTGGAAGGAATACTTCGAGGACCTCCTCAATCCCACCACCACGTCTTCCGTTGAGGAAGCAGAGGCTGGGTTCTCAGAGGTGGACTCGTCCATTACCCAAGCTGAAGTCACTGAGGTTGCTGTGAAGCTCCTCGGTGGTAAGGCGCCGGGAGTGGATGAGATTCGTCCAGAGTTCCTTAAGTCTCTGGATGTGCAGGGACTGTCGTGGCTGACTAATCTCTGCAATATCGCGTGGCGGGTGGGGACAGTACCTCTGGACTGGCAGACTGGGGTGGTAGTCCCTCTCTTCAAGGAAGGGGTTCGGAGGGTGTGTTCCAACTACAGAGGGATCACACTCCCTCGCGACGTCCTGTGGGGGTGCTCCGGGAGTATGGAGTCCGGGGCCCTTTGTTAAGGGCTGTTCGGTCCTTGTATTCCCGGAGCAAGAGTTTGGTTCGCATTGCCGGCAATAAGTCGGACCTGTTCCCAGTGCATGTTGGCCTCCAGAAGGGCTGTCCTTTGTCACCGATTCTGTTAATCACATACATGCTCAGAATTTCTAGGCACAGCCAGGGGCCGGAGGGGGTCCAGTTTGGGGAAAGAACGAGATCCCGGATACAAGCGGCTAAAATGAGCTTCCTCCATAGGGTGGCTGGGCGCACCTTTAGATATAGGGGGAGGAGCTCAGTCACCTTTAGAGATAGGGTGAGGAGCTCAGTCACCAGGGAGGAGCTCGGAGTAGAGCCACTGCTCCTCCACATCGAGAGGAGCCAGCTGAGGTGGCTCGGGCTCCTGTTTCAGATGCCCCCCGGACGCCTCCCTATCCCGAGGGAGATGGATGGATATCAGACTAAGATAGTGATTGGTGCTCAGATGTGCTATTTCAGTACACTCTTATTTTGGAATTCCACATCAGATCGGTCTGATACTTGGTGAGAGGCATCCTGGGGTGTCCTACTATCAGTCTGAATTGAAATGGTGAAATGATAATGTGGAAATTCCATTTAATATCACTTCAAAGTTGGCATGAATGCTGCTCTAATGATCAACTTCAGAAGGCTCTTATTTTGGAATTCCACATCAGATCTGGCTGATATTAGGTGTGTGGCATCCTGGGGTGTCCTACTATCAGTCTGAATTGGAATGGTGAAATGATAACGTGGAAATTCCATTTAATATCACTTAAAAGTTGGTACAATAGGTGCTCAGATATGGTATTTCAAATGGCTCTTATTTTGAAATCCCACATCAGATCTGGCTGCTACTTGGTGAGTGGCATCCTGGGGTGGTCTACTATCAGTTTGATGTGGATTGGTTTGATGACAACAGGGAACTTCCATTTAAAATTAGTCTGAATTCAGAGTCATTCAAGCCCAGATAAGCTGTCAGAGGGCTCTTATTTTATACACCTTATCAGGTCTACTATCAATCTGATGTTAAATGAGTCTGAATTTCTCCAAGACCTACTGTTCTATTGGGCCTTCAATTTTAATAACGTGATCAGAGTGGGTTTATGTCTATAGTATTATAATAACATTAATACTAATAAAAAAAAGTTTTTTTTGGCTTCTGTGGGCAATAGTTTTATTGATATGTCATTTTATTAGTTTGTATCAACGATAAATTAATTTATTTTCTTTGTTGTTATTAATTATAGTATTAATTTGTGTTTCATCAACTATCTGAATGAATCTCGTTCATTTAAACGTCACTTTTATTTTGAAATAGGTCTGGGTTTGCTCTTACGGTAATGCATAGTGTATACGCGCACCGCTAAATTGAGTGGGGGCTGGCTTGACGTTGTTTTCCGAAGTGAGGGCTGGCTTGACACCAGTTGGAAAAGAAGGAAATGTATAACAAAATGGTTTGTCGTTTTCTTTATTTCGTCAATCAAGCCTTTTTTACAATTTCAAGTCACTTCCAGATTCACATTACAGTTCGTACACATTCACCGTTATACCCACCAAATGTGTAGAGGCTTGAATATAGTTATGTTATAGACAGAATGGAAATAGACACTCCACCCATAAAACTTGTTTTTATTTTATTTGTTTAGAATCATTTGGTTCAAATACAAGCTCTTTTGAGTAAAGTGTAATTCCTATACTGTCCATTAGACGGCGCATGTCGCGTATTGGTAGAGATCAGATGAGGCACTGCAGAGGAAGAACGCATGTGCTCTCTCTTTTCTTTGTCACAGGTTGGTAAATACTTAAGATTCACAAATGTAAAACTAAGTTGCACCGGAGTTTTCGAGTGAAATGTGAACCGTGTTGATGCTAACCTGCTAAGCTAATAATTGACAAGTATAAGGAACGTACAACGTGGATAAAAGTTCATCCAGACCAGTTTGGTACAAAGAACCACTTGATCACGAAATCTTAGGACATTTTATGAAATGTTTTTCAAACAATGTACAATTTACTGGGCTTGGTGTGTAATTAAATGTGCACATTTTATGGTTTATTACCAAATACTAGTATTGCTGTTGAAAACTGTCTTGGATACAGGACAGCCATTTGAGGTTGAAGGCTATCACTGCGTCATGAGCTTAGTTAATCACATATTAAGCATGGTGACTTGGTTAAAACCAGATTGCATTGGTTCATTGAAAAAAATATATAAATACTGTGCAAGTGAAAATCTTTTGTGTTTAAAACGGAGTTTAAAAGAGTAATTCATTGATAATTGAATGATTAAAATGCATACACAAGACAAATACAGTAAAACACATGGTTTAAAGGACAAGGTATGTAAGTTTGTATTTCCTGTTATCTTGTGGAATTGAAATGTTGTCACGGATACGGACAGGACCCAAGTGCAGGACTCTGGAGGCAGGCTGAGTTCAAACAAGTCTTTTATTTAGTGACAGCACAGACCCATGATTAGCAGGCTGCGGCTTGACCTGAGGAGCAGCAGACTGGACTACTGTTGTAGATGTAGCAGAAGAAAACGGTTTCAACGCATGTGCTCTCTCTTTTCTTTATCACAGAGACAAGCTGGTTGCTTCACACATTCACATGTATGCCCTCTGAACTCCAGAGGAACAACAAATGCAATGTTTTCTGTATTGTCTTAATGCAGTTTTTAGATGAATATGGCTGAAAGGTCATTACAGTCTAAAATGTAGCAGCAAGAAAGAAAAAAAGTACATAGAACATACATTCAAGTAATCTTCATCATCATCATCATCATCATCCCACATCTATTTGAGCATTTCACTGTGGTTAATGAATTGAAGACAATGTCAACACTTTTCTTTTATCTGAGACGCTTGTATAGCAACTAAAAGCCCCAGACTTTTCCCTACAGGGCTGAAATAACAAGGATTCTTAAATTGACCACAGATGTCCTGTTTCACTTTTTGGTAGTACTTCCCCACTGCATAATGTCTCCCCCTGCCCCACATCACAGACAATGAATGTCTTCACAGAGAAAATGCTTTCCTCTCCATCAGAAAGAATGACAGTGTACGAGTTTCTCTGAAAAGTATGCAAGTAGTTTTGTGAATGAACTATTTCACCATTAACCACTACTCTGCAAAAATATTTCACAGGGACACTATTTCCGAGGTTGCTGATGCTGTTCAAGGCCAGAAAATCATCATTTCTGATCATACACATTTTAGGCCTACCCAGAGATGTTTTTTTTATCGTGATCAGCATGTCCAAAATATATGTCCAATTGCAGCAGTACAGCACTTTGGGTTCCTGATGAAGCACTATATTATTATTATTATTATTATTATTATTATTATTATTACATTATTATAATTATTATTTTACTAATATATAGGTAAACCTATTGGTGAACATATAGGAGCATATATGCACATATATACGTACATATATGTACCTATATAGATACCTATATGCATGTATATATGTAAACATATATGTGCATATAATATAGGAAAACGGCCAATTTTATATATGCCACATATATTCAAAACCTATATTAAAACATATATGTTTATGTAGGTTCTTTCCATGTGGGTTTGTTTTTACACAACCATTATATCTTATACCTTTAAATTAGGGCTGGGCAAAAAATCGATTTATTGAATTTGTGGCTAAAATCGATTTTCATTTGAAAAATTTACTTTATGTTGAGATTGTAGTCATTTTTAGTACGGATTGTGTGATCTTGCAAAATTCATTACACTGTGTGCCACGACAAAGACACACTTTCAAGTGTAAATTCAAAGGTTATTGTAGCATCATTTTACCACTCCAGCCCACTCAAGATGAAACTGGACTGTGTGTGGCTTCTGAAATTAAACTTTAGTTAGTATTTAATTGGTATAGCTCTTTGTATATATTATATTTTTGTATATATAGTTTATATACTGTGTCCTATGAATAGTGAGATGCGCAAGAAGTGTGGTGGCCCCATGTCTTCACAGCTGACGAGCGCCACTGTTTGCAGCTCTGCTGCCTGCAGCACTGCGAAAAGGCGAGCTCAGTGCAGAAGCCTCTCTCTGTCAGTCAAGTCTCTTCACCAGCAAGCCCTATATAGTACCTCCCCGTGGTGACACATCGTAATTGGGTGCCTCAGCGCCCCGAGTAAAACTACAAGGGACTCGGAAGAGATCTGGTGTGTCCATGTGCAGCATGCAGGCCCACTGTGGATATAATCTCTGGTGCTTGCGATCTAGATCCCCAGCTATGGGCCAAATAGTTCCAATGTCTTGTAGATGGCTCAGGAGAGACCCCAAGGCTAGGGGAGTAAACCCCAACAGAAAATCAGGAGTGGTGCTCTGAAAGCGGTTGGTGCAACACCTCTGGCAGCGCCTGCAGCCGCACTGGCACCAACTGTATCGGCTCGCCTTGCCATCAGACCCTGCCAGCAATGCCAAGAGGAGGATCCTGGTGACTGGGCACTCCATAGTAACCCTAACATTTTAAGTAACAGATAAACATTGCCCAACAACCAATTATGAACTTGTTTATTTTATTTATTAAAATGCTTATGAGGACATATCACTCTTTACTTTTTCATTCCTAGACCAATTTGGAGCTCCAGATCACAAACCACTATAACTCGACTTCTTAAGTCAATGTTGTAATAATAATAATAATAATCATAATTATAATAATAATAACTAGAAAATTCCCGCAGGAAATTTTATTGTGCCTGCCACCTGCTGCCAAGTGACGCCCCCTACTATACTCATGAACCTAGGGTAGGGTCAAAAGTGCACGGGACCCAGCTAATTAGCTTGTGATCCATGATCCTAGCACCTCAATTGAACAAACTTGTTAGCATGCTAATTAAGCATGCTATGCTTACACCTGCGATCGACATGAAAATCGCAGAGGATACCTCCCAGGTGTTGCTGACCTGTTATCTGGTGTTATCTCACATTCAAACATGATAAGCTAACTCGCTTAGTAGGACCCGGCCAATTTAGCTAGTGATCCATGAGGCCACCCTCCAAATTTCAGCTCAATTGAACAAAGTAGGTAGCATTAGCATCAGCGTTAAAAAGCATGCTAACTCGGATACTGTGTGTGTGTGTGTGTGTGTGTGTGTGTGTGTGTGTGTGTGTGTGTGTGTGTGTGTGTGTGTGTGTGTGTGTGTGTGTGTGTGTGTGTGTGTGTGTGACCAGTGGCTGGTCATATGTCCACTTTATCAAAGCAGCAGTGTGTAAGCAGGCAGACTCAGTGCTGCAGTCTCTGTTGGCAGCCTGATTAGGTGCAGCTGTGTCTGTTGCCATGGAGACCCTAACACAGGCCCTGCACCTGTCACTGAGTGGCAGAGGCTGTGTGAGAAAAAAGGAGTGTAGGGAAGAATTAAAGGATCGTTTAGTAGAGCCCACAGCGGGTCAGAATCACGCAAGAGTCCCTCGTTGGATGATGATTTATTGATACACAACTGTATGATGGGATGTGTCTAATTACAGGAGTTACTGTATGAGTATGTGTGTGTGTGTGTGTGTGTGGTTCTGAAACAAGGAAACAGAAATGAAAACAGTTAGCAGAAAGTCTATAATGCAACAACATCCATTTGGCTTAACTATACGCTATCCTAATGATGTAGCTGGAATAATCATGGTGCTCTATAAACGTGGCCGAAACTGGCATTAATAATGAACAAGGCTGCTCTGTGGGCCTCAACAGCTTCAACCATGAAACTGGGAAAAGACAAGCCATTCACGATACAATAGCTCCCTCTGCTGGTCGCATAAATAACTACAACCGGGTGTGTCAACAAGTGAACATGGGGGAGGTCCCTGCATTGTAGCCAATTAGCTGGATTGACAGCCAATATCACAGGGACGGGTTATGAACTATACACAGATGGCTCTTAACAGATAGTTGACGAGGTGAAACCGAAGGAAAATGCCCGAATGGCAACATACAACTCTTACAGAAAGGAGAATCACCGCACGAGGCCAAGCTTGGCAGGAACAGCCTGAGCTAACATTTAGCAATGGTAAACAGACAAAAACACTATCAATTTAACTTAAGCAATGATATTAACGCAACAACAAATACTCATTCTTAATTGTAGAGACGCACACAAGAACAGAACAGTTGTAATGCTGTATCGAGTCCATGCGGATAACGTAAACTACGGTCAAAGTCTCGGACTGAATCGTACCAGCGTATAGCGAGCCTGAGCCAACTTGTGATTGCCTGAGAGTCCAGGTGAAGCAAGCCGTCTTCCAAAGGGGGGAGAAAGAGAGTCACAAAAAAGTGGTTGATGCTTAGCGGCCACAAGGGGGCCTTTTTTTACAAGGAGGAAAAGGTGATAAGCAAGTCCCCAACAACTGCTTATAGTTGGAGAACCGTGACATTTAGTTGAAAAATTTGGCTCCTCAAAATAAATGGGTGGATGGCAATAGATGGGAGGAAATCCTGCACTTGCTGCCAATTAAGTCTTTTTCTGAGAGAACCATGTCTTTCCCAGACAAAATTGTCCCCTCTTGAGAAGCACAAGGCCTGCAGCTACGTTTTGATGTATAATATGATGAGAAAGATGAACAAATGTGGCCGTGGTGACGAGAGACCTTTTTATTTTTTTTTGTATTCCGGCAGCTTCTGCCACTCTAATGAAAATCTCTCCACTCTATTCCAATACACACCCATGTTAAACTTGAAAAACGACTGAAAGCTTTATCAAACGTGAAGGCTCACAGTTTAAAATTGGTGAAAGTTTTTAAAAAATTGTTTACAGTTCTGAATAGAGGACAAGAGCGGCAACGTTTTAAAAGTGAAATCAAGTTTGTAGCTGAAAATTATGGCGACGTACTGTGGCATTGAAAAGTGAGGTTTTTTCGGGGGATTTTCCTTGGTTCCCTTCCGCTCCAAATGGTGCAGGACGAGTTACGTGCCAAAATATCGGTGGCTGAAATTGAAAATCTGGAAAAATTATTGAATTCCTCGGTAAGAGTAATATTTGTGCAATGCCTCTTAAAGAGGTTTAGCACAAATAACAAAAATAACGTAGTTTTCCTGGGATAGTAATATTTGTGCCATGCCTCTTAAAGAGGTTTAGCACAAATAATAACTAGTTTTAATGCATTTACAGATGAAAATGCAAGTGTAAATGCTTCAAGCAAACTGTAATGCACTTTCCCATTTAAATAAAGTTTCAAAAGTTGAGCGGGGAATCAAACCTGCAACCTCCTAACTCGGAGATGACTGATCTACTAACGGAGCTATACTGGTTGAGGTGTGAAGGAAGCTAAATGCTTTTTAAAGTTTTAAGTATTTTAAAAGTTTTAAAAATGTTTTTAAAAAAGGTTAAAAAGCTGAATGGTTTCAAAGTTGAATGGTTTAAATTGGTTCAGATTTGATGGAGTTATATGCTGAAGAATGTTGAACATTTCCACATCAAGGTGTGATGGAAGCAAATCGAGCTATATTGGTTAAGGTCTGAGGGAAGCCAAATACTTTTTAAAAGTTTTAAATACTTCTCAGTACATCTCAGGAGAAGAACTGCATGAAGCTCTCCAGCACATGCCTGATGGTAAAGCTCCAGGACCTGATGGTAAAGCTCCAGGACCTGATGGTAAAGCTCCAGGACCTGACGGTAAAGCTCCAGGACCTGACGGTAAAGCTCCAGGACCTGATGGATACACCACTGAATTTTACAAAGAATGTTGGCCTTTACTCTCACCAATTTTTTTTAGTTAACGGTTAAGGAAATTAAAGAATCTTTATCTCTCCCTCCACATATGAACTGTGCAAACATCAATCTTCTTCTTAAACCAGATAAAGATCCTACACTACCATCTAGCTATCGCCCAATATCACTAATCAATGTAGATCTTAAAATAATCAGTAAAACCATAGCAAGCAGAATAGAAAAAATGACACCCCACATCATACACCCTGATCAAACAGGGTTCATTAAAGGACGACACTCCACTAACAACACACACAGATTAATTAATCTTATAGACCACTCCACTAACAACACACACAGATTAATTAATCTTATAGACCACTCCACTAACAACACACACAGATTAATTAATCTTATAGACCACTCCACTAACAACACACAGATTAATTAATCTTATAGACCACTCCACTAACAACACACACAGATTAATTAATCTTATAGACCACTCCACTAACACACGCAGATTAATTAATCTTATAGACCACTCCACTAACAACACACACAGATTAATTAATCTTATAGACCACTCCACTAACAACACACACAGATTAATTAATCTTATAGACCACTCCACTAACAACACACACAGATTAATTAATCTTATAGACCACTCCACTAACAACACACACAGATTAATTAATCTTATAGACCACTCCACTAACAACACACACAGATTAATTAATCTTATAGACCACTCCACTAACAACACACACAGATTAATTAATCTTATAGATCACTCCACTAACAACACACACAGATTAATTAATCTTATAGACCACTCCACTAACAACACACACAGATTAATTAATCTTATAGACCACTCCACTAACAACACACACAGATTAATTAATCTTATTGACCACTCCACTAACAACACACACAGATTAATTAATCTTATAGACCACTCCACTAACAACACACACAGATTAATTAATCTTATAGACCACTGCCACCAGAATAAACAAAAGGCCATTATCACCTCCTTAGATGCAGAAAAAACTTTTGATAGGGTAAATTGGACATTTCTACTCGCTACACTACGGAAATTTGGATTTAGACAAAATGACCTCTCCTGGATTAAAACATTGTACACCTCACCCAGTGCCTGTGTTAAAACAAATGATTAAACCTCCTCAAGGTTCAATCTTGAGAGAGGTACCAGGCAGGGGTGTTCACTCTCACCATCTCTCTTTCCACTTTTTATTGAATCATTAGCAGCAGCCATTAGACAGAACAATAACATAAAAGGAATACAAACAGCAAATGTAACCCATAAAATATGCCTTTATGCAGACGATGTATTACTTTTCTTACAAAACACACAGACCTCTCTTCCAGACACAATAGAGTTAATAGGCAGATTCTCTGCAATTTCAGAAGATTCTATAAATTGGAAAAAATCAGTTGTCTTGCCTACTAACTCTATTTTTCAGCACACATCAAATACTCCACTAAAACCAGGGAACATCAAATACCTCGGCATTAATATCTCAGCCAAGCTGTCAGACTTGGTGCACTTAAACTCCACACCCTTATTAAAACAATAGAAGAGGACCTCACTTGATGGAGGACACTTCCTATATCACTTATGGGGAGAGTAGCAACAATTAAAATGATGGTCCTGCCTAAAATTACCTACATCTTTTCAATGATCCCAACAAAACCACCAAAAACATGGTTTAATAAATTGGATTCCCATATCTCAAAATTCTTATGGAAAAACAAACCATTGCGTATAAGTTTAAAAACACTGCAGAACACCAAGGACCAAGGTGGCTTAGAACTTCCAAACTTTTATAATTATTATCTTGCCAATAAATGACTTTATGTTGTAAAATGGATTAATCAGAAACTTAGATGAAGGCTGGCTGGACATTGAAAAAACCTTCTGTGAAGATCTCCACATCAGAGACCTTCCTTTCTTCAGTCCTGTCATCAAAAAACACAACTGCTTTAAAAGCATCAATATAAACAATCTCTGACAGCTTGGTGGGAATTTCTTAAAATGAATGGATCGTCACTCATTCCCTGCAAACTCACACCTTCTGGAACAATCCTGACATCCTGCAAAGGAAGAAACCAATAAACTTCACAAGATGGCAGAACAAGGGAAGAAGAAACTAGGAACACCTTCTCTTCAATAACTCTTTTATTCCATTTAAAGATCTAATAGAAACGTATGGTATCAGTCAAAATAACTATCTGGAATATCTCCACCTCCAGTCAATAATGCAAACAAAGTTCAAACTAGAAGAGATGAACCTAAACTGACCTCAGACAGTGACAAACCTCCTGAAGATCTCAGCACCAAAACCACTTTCTAAAATACTTTAATCCTGTCATGTTCCAAAACCACAATATCCCTTCAAGCTCCAAATGGGAAGAAGATGTCAACATCAACACAGACCCAACGTTTTGGTCACTAATCTGTAGAAACACATTCACAATGAGCAGAAACACCAATATACAGCTCAGACAATACAAGATCCTACACTAGTTCATTACAGGACAAAGATGTTCAAGATGCTCTCACTTCCTCTAACATATGTTCAAACTGCACAGCTGATCTCCTTGATACCTGTCTACACTGTGATCTCCCTGATACCTGTCTACACTGTGATCTCCCTGATACCTGTCTACACTGTGATCTCCTTGACACCTGTCTACACTGTGTTCTCCTTGATACCTGTCTTCACACTCTGGCAGTGTACACCAGTCCAAACATTCTGGCAAAAGATCTGTGAAGACTTATCATTATACCTGGACCCCCCATTCCAGTTTCACCTGCACTTTGCCTGTTGGATGATCTCACAGAAATTAAAAGAGAGAAAAATGAATCCTTCACCTCCTGGTCTCCCTAAGCGTCACAAAGAAGGCGATCCTCATGAACTGGAAATCCAAAAGTAATCTGAATATAAAGTTATTTAAAAACTTACTCCTAGACCACATCACATTGGAGAGAATTTCTGCTTGCAGGAAAAATCAATTGGCTCAATTTGAGTTGACATGGTCCCCAATAATTAAACACACCATGTGAGGGGGGGGGGGGGGTCTACGCTCCCTAGCCGCTGGCCTCCAGCCGGGCTCGTGCTGGGCCATGCGGGTCTTAGACTCTGCTCTTCGGCCGTCAGGTGGGGTGGGGGGGCTTCCTGTCCGGGTCCTCTTGTGGTGCCTTGTCGGAGTGGGTGTTGGTCCCTGTGTTCCAGGCCGGCCACTTGGGGGTGGGGTGGGGCGGCGCCGGGGGTCCAGCTGGGCCAATTCCTAGCGACGGGGGGACCTTCTCCCTCTCAGCCCCTCCTACCTTACCTCACCTTACCTCATTCAACAATAGGGGCCAGTGGACGGGGCCTAGGGTGGGGGGTCCAGGCCACTTAACTGTGGTCTGCCCCTCCCCCGACTTTGCACCGCCCACAATTTTAACTACACTTAGTCACGCAGGGTCTTGAGGGGATCAGCTGGCTTTCGGGGTTCTGCCGCTGGGCAGCGGTAGAACGCCCGGGCGCCCCCCCCCCCCCCCCCCCCCCCCCCCGCTACCCCCACATGCACCCAACACCCCACAGGGTGGAGGTGGGGGGGCTCCCCCCAGAACCTCCCGCTGTGGTCCCGCCGTGTTCCGGGGTGAGTGCGGCTGGAGTGCAGGGGGCACGCTAGCTCGGGCGTGGCACCTCAGGGGGGGCTGGGTGGTGGTTCTCCCTCCCTATTCACAGTTGGACTGGTGGAGGACGAGATCCCGTAGTGGCCTGGTGGGGGCCTGGCTGGCGGCCTGGGGAGTGGGGGGCACCCCCCCCAACCAAATAAATGTATGTACGTATGTCTGTATATATGTAGATATGTATGTCTGTGTGTGTATGTGTATGCTTGGTGTGTGTGTGTGTGTGTGTGTGTCTGTGTGTGTGTGTGTGTCTGTGGGTGTGTAGGCGTATGCTTGGATATGGGTGTGTGGGTGGGCTGGGATTAGGTGATGGGGGGGGGGGGGGCATTGGGGCTCCTGGGGGTTGGAGGGTGGCTGTCCTCCGGCCGGGCCTGGCTGGGCCTTCGCTCTTCCTGGTCTGGGGGGGGCGGCTGGTCTGGGGCTCGGCGGCTGGGGCCTTCTCTGTCCCGCCGGGGTTGGGGGGCCTGGGGGGCGGCTTGGGTCGGGGCCCGGGGCTCTGCGCCCTTTATCCTTCTCTTGTGGGCCCCTCTGGCCTGGGTGGGGGGTTTCTCTGCACTCTTTATCCTTCTCTTGTGGGACCCTCTGGCCTGGGGGGGGGGGTCCTCTCTGCGCGCTCCGTCTGGTGCCTTCCGGGTTGGGGCGTGGCTCTCCGGGGGGGTTTGTCGGGGCGTGGCTCTCCGGGGGGGTTTGTCGGGGCGTGGCTCTCCGGGGGGGTTTGTCGGGGCCTCCCTGGATCCGGTGGGTCGCTGGGTGCCGGAGTGGCGGCGTCCGGCCCTGGTGGCCTTGGGCCCCGGGGGGGTACTGCGGGCCCCCCCACAACAGTTCCATTCACATCCAGAGGACAAACCACACACACACTCACACACACACACACACACACACACACACACACACACACACACACACACACACACACACACACACACACACACACACACACACACACACACACTTCCACTCCTCATTGACGAGATTGTTCTGTTAATTATCAAAACCAAGTTGTTGTTTGCTTTTGTTGTTGTTGTGTTTGTTTGTTTTTGTTTTTATTTATTTATTTATTTATTTTTGTTTTTGTTTTATGTCCTTTTGTTTTTGCTTTTGTTATAATTGTTGTGATTACTTTGGTTTTTGCTCTGTTGTTGTTCAGGCTGGTTTCATCTCATGGCAGTTGGAAAATATTTAGATCACTGTGGTTACTGTATTATTAAAAAGAAAAAGAAAAAAAAATTTATGTAGCACTAACAAGGGATCACACTCCTCAGCCTCCCCGGGAAAGTCTATTCCAGGGTACTGGAGAGGAGGGTCCGGCCGTTAGTCGAACCTCGGATCCAAGAGGAACAATGCGGTTTTCGTCCTGGTCGTGGAACACTGGACCAGCTCTATACCCTCCACCAGGTGCTTGAGGGTTCATGGGAGTTCGCCCAACCAGTCCACATGTGTTTTGTGGATCTGGAGAAGGCGTTCGACCGCGTCCCCCGAGATGTCCTGTGGGGGGTGCTCCGGGAGTACGGAGTCCGGGGTCCCTTGTTAAGGGTTGTTCGGTCCTTGTATTCCCGGAGCAGGAGTCTGGTTCGCATTGCCGGCAGTAAGTCGGACCTGTTCCCTGTGCACGTTGGCCTCCGGCAGGGGTGTCCTTTGTCACCGGTTCTGTTCATCATATATATGGACAGAATTTCTAGGCACAGCCGGGGGCCGGAGGGGGTCCGGCTTGGGGACCACAGAATCTCATCTCTGCTATTTGCGGATGATGTGGTTCTGTTGGCCCCATCAAGCCTGGATCTCCAGCGTGCACTGACACGGTTCGCAGCCGAGTGTGAAGCAGCTGGGATGAGGATAAGCACCTCTAAATCCGAGGCCATGGTTCTCGACCGGAAAAAGGTGGCTTGCCCCCTCCAGGTCGGTGGAGTGCCCTTGTCCCAAGTGGAGGAGTTTAAGTATCTTGGGGTCTTGTTCACGAGTGGGGGAAAGATGGAGCGTGAGATCGACAGGAGGATCGGTGCAGCGTCTGCAGTTATGCAGACGTTGTATCGGTCCGTCGTGGTGAAGAAGGAGCTGAGCCAAAAAGCGAAGCTCTCGATTTACCGGTCGATCTTCGTTCCTACCCTCACCTATGGTCATGAACTATGGGTCATGGCCGAAAGAACGAGATCCCGGATACAAGCGGCTGAAATGAGCTTCCTCCGTAGGGTGGCTGGGCGTACCCTTAGAGAGAGGGTGAGGAGCTCAGTAACCAGGGAGGAGCTCGGAGTAGAGCCGCTGCTCCTCCACATCGAGAGGAGCCAGCTGAGGTGGCTCGGGCATCTATTTCGGATGCCCCCCGGACGCCTCCCGAGGGAGGTGTTTCGGGCATGTCCCTCCGGTAGGAGGCCTCGGGGCAGACCCAGGACACGCTGGAGGGACTATGTCTCTCGGCTGGCCTGGGAACGCCTTGGGGTGCCACCGGAGGAGCTGGAGGAAGTGTCTGGGGCGAGGGAAGTCTGGGCAACTCTGCTCAGACTGCTGCCTCCGCGACCCGGCCCCGGATAAAGCGGTAGCCAATGGATGGATGGATGGATAACAAGGGTATTGTGTGTATTTTTTATTTATTTATTTATTTATTTTCCACCAAGTCTTTCTCTGTCTCTCCTCTCCTCTCCTCTATCCTTTCACCCCAACTGGTCAGCAGAATTCCTCCACCTCTGACTCTGGTTTCTACAAAGGTTTCTCCTTGTTGGGGGAGTTTTTCTTTCCACAGTCACAAACACACCTGCTGCTCATGTGGATATGCTGGGCGTTTTGTATTTTCTCTATAAAAGCAAATTGGAATGACTGTAATGTATTTAAAAATGTCTTTCTTTTAATACAATAAAAAAAATTTTTAAAAAAAGTTTAAAATACTTTATAATGAAGCAATGCTTTTGGTTCATCAGTGACTAAAAAACAAACAACATACTACTGTAAATGAAAGCTTGGGGTTTTTTTTAACCATAAAAGCTGCCTTTTAATGGTTTCATGTGAAAGAGAACTTTAATCAGCATGTGTTTACCTAGGTTTCCATTATAATTGACTGTAGAGCTGCGTTCCATCATTCTACACCTCCATTCCTCCTGATGTTGAAGCAATTGATTCAGACACGTCCAGAAATAAAGTGAAAGGAGCAGAAATTCACTATGTAATGTCCAAATATTGAAAAATAAGCCCCAAGCTCATTCATGCATTTTCTCTCTCTCTCTCTCTCTCTCTCTCTCTCTCTCTCTCTCTCTCTCTCTCTCTCTCTCTCTCTCTCTCTCTCTCTCTCTCTCTCTCTCTCTCTCTCTCTCTCTCTCTCTCTCTCTCTCTCTCTCTCTCTCTCTCTCTCTCTCTCTCTCTCTCTCTCTCTCTCTCTCTCTCTCTCTCTCTCTCTCTCTCTCTCTCTCTCTCTCTCTCTCTCTCTCTCTCTCTCTCTCTCTCTCTCTCTCTCTCTCTCTCTCTCTCTCTCTCTCTGGCCACTCTGTGTCTCCGGACGGGGACGGAAATGAATAAACACCAAGAGAGCGATGAGGATACTCAGTGTTTTCTGTCTCTTTCGTCTGCATGCGAGGTTCAAGCCAGAATAGATGGAGCAAACCTGTCAGCGCTGATCGGCGAAATCAGTGATGTATCACATTTTGGAGTGATGCAATGATGTGGCTCTCGCTTGACTCCGTGAATAGTGGAAAAAGAACCAGTTCTTTGGCGTGCTCATTTAAGAACTGGCCCTGGCACCGGCCCTGAACGAGCTCCTGGTTCTTTCTGGTGGAAAAGCCCTATGTGTGAGAGTCTGCTCTTGGGTCCTGGTTTGTGAGAGCTATAAAAATTAACAATGGGAGATCACGGACATTTGTATGGACAGGCAGCTATGAAATAAAAAAGAATAAAGACTTGGACTCATGACACTCTAGAGGAAATACTGTTGTTGTTGTCCATCGACTGAGCATGTCCACAACAACTAGTTAGAAGTATCATGGTGCACATGTGCTGCTGCGGTGGTTCCGCCTTCTACAGAAGTTCAATCTTGGGAGCCGTTTTCAAAAAGTTTTCAGTGGCTCGGCGGATACTTGTAAAGGGACACTCAAACTGAAGTTTTGTGTTTTCACTTGAAATAGTTGCTGTGTAAATGAGTCAAATAAAGGATTTTTTAAAGCATAGAGAGGAGGTATCCTTTAAATATATTAAATCATTATTATTGTTGTTGATGTCTTCAGTTTTGACTGAAGGTAACTGTGAGTCTGTTTGATTTACAAATGGAAACTGGTTTGAATAATTTAAAACCAGTTGAAATTATAAAAAAAAAAAATTTAAGTATCCCCTTACTATTATGTACAGTGTAGGGATTTCATACCTCATAGGGATCACAAGGAACCATTTATGTTGTGGTTGCCTATCAAAGATGATTAATAATTATTAAAGATAGTTATTAATTATGTTATTGAAAATTGTATTTGATCTGTATCAGATTACCTCGGATAATTACAATTACCTGAATTAACAGTAAAGATTGAAGAATGTAAGGATTTCTTACCTCATAAAGATCACTAGGACCCATTTATGTTGTGGTTGACTATTGATAATGGTTAATAATTAATTATTAATTGCACAGCCCCAATGTTATTGACAATTTAATCTGATCTGTATCAGAAACCTCAGAGCACCACCTGTCTTAACAGGAAATGATAGCCAATTCATTCATTGGAGGAACAGGCACGCGATGAACCAAATCATTACAGGCAAGATCTAATATTCAGAAGAGAAATGTCCGCGGGTAAGTGCCATATAAATAGAGGAGTCCGCGAGTCAGCGTCGTATAAATAGAGGGGTCCGCGGGTAAGTGCTATATAAATAAAGACAAAAAGCACTCAAGTGACTGTGACTGACCAAAGGACTGTGTGTATGAAGAGAAATTATTTTCGAAACCCAGATGTTCAGAAAACCTAACGGTGCCAACTGAGATCTATCTGGGAGTAAAAGATAACCTCTTATTGCTGACTCATCAGGCGAAACTGTGGGAGAATCTAAAACTGCTCTTGCTCCTGTGATAGAACACCCAGTGGAAGACCGGAGCGAACAACAGGTTTGCCCTAGAAGCTCGTCATTCAAAGAAGAAGTAGCGGGTCCATGAGATATTTTCTCTCCATGAAATCGCACTTGCAAATAAAATTTTTATTAAAAAAAAATATTTTTTATAAAATTAGTACTGGGAAAATAAATAAAATATGGGAAGCTTCCGTACAAAAACTAATGAGAGTAATGAAGTTGGTGATGCAAAGTGTAAGAGTAAAAGTCAACCTCGCTTGACTCAATATCTAAAACAAAAGAAATATGGATTTGAAGGAAAACTGCAATCAGAAGAGTGTGGAAAATTCGTTATACAACTTAAAGTGCAAGAAAGACAGTCAGGAGGAGAAACGGAAAGGAGAATAAGAATTCAGCGACTGCATGCCCAGACGTGGAAAAAAGAAAACAGAGACAGTTCAGTGTGTGTGTAGGAGACACCTTTTCACACTGAACAGCCTCACACGAGATAACATGGGACTGGAAACAAAAACAAAACAGCAGCCTTCTAAAGCTGCTCCAAAACTAAGGAATGTGTCAATGATCGAGTCACAAAGACTGGAAGATGAATACTAAACTTGATTCGAGACTATTTTAGTGTGTTTAGTGAGGAAATAAACTCATCAATTTATTTTGAAATTTAAACTTAAAAATAAATAAATAAATAACATTACTAAATTAACGGAATAAAATAATTGGATGAAATAAATGCATCAACAAGGGAATTCTTTACAATATTTTGTGTGTGACAATATTCATGAGGCAGAGTTCCTCCTTGTCAAACAGCTGTTGTGGTGACTGAGGACATAGAATGAAAACAACCATGCAGCCTGAAGAGGGCATGTGAGTGATTACAAAAAAATAAAAAGTGTGTGCAGAGTTCGAGGATCAAATTAGAATTCGATGTGTGCAATGAAATTTAAGACCTTTTACAGATGTCCAGAAATCAAATGGTTTATAAAATCAACAATAGATTACCGACTTCTAAACTAAACTAAACTAACCTGGTGACTAAACTAAACTAAACATTTAGATGAAGCTTGGAAACAGCAAGCTTACAAAAAACAAAACCTCAAACAAGAGGCTCAAAATAAGAAACTAATAAGATGATTCTCAATATTTTTTTAGATAATTAGATTGTTACCTTTGCAGAAACAAAATAATGATTAACAGGCATAATCTGGCTAGTTTAGGACGTGCTGCTATAACGGGACATGGAAGATCTCATGTCTCAACAGGAGGGAAGGCACACATGATAAATGGATTTCTAATCACTCGAAAACATTTACTCAAAACATAAATGGTCTCATGACCTTGGTGCTGACTGAAAAACAACTAAACTTGATAAGTGTATCATGTGCACTGTCTGTGTGTGTACAAGCTATGGTAGCAGCCTCAATGGCACTGCAGGCTTCACTGGTGCTGTTTCACCCACTTACACTGAAAGTACTGCACGCAGTGTCTGTGATATTCCTTCAAAACAAACTATCGTATCTATCACTTGTAGAACATGACAGTTCTACAGTCTACCCAAAAAGTATAGCCTCGACCAGATCTAAAAGACAAGCCTCTGACATAATCAGATTGAACAATGGTATGATTACTTCTACAGGGAAAGACCTCCACCACAAATACCTAATCTTACAGTTACTAGATGCAGTACAACTTCCAAAGCAACTAGCTATCTGTAAATGTGCAGCTAATGCAAACAAAAATGACCTAATCTCAAAAAGCAATGCATTTACAGATAAAGCAGCCAAAGAAGTGGCAAAAGAGGAAAAGAAACTAGATATCCAACTTCAAAGTACAGAAGTAGATGAAGATGTATTACAAGATATGGAAAACTCAGCTCCAAAAAACAGAAAAAAAGTATTGGACAAAAAAATGGAGCCAAGCAGAGAGACAGTATCGATTTCTGACCAGAGGAAAAACCTATTCTCCCCAAATCACTATATAAATGGGCAGCAATAATGAGTCATGGGCTTTGCCATGCCTCAACAGGAGGGATGGTGGCACTGGTACATCAATATTATCAACTCTTACGCAAAATACATTTTGTGCAGCATGTACAATCTGTATAAAACATAAGACCAAAAGGAGGTAAATTTCCAAAACCAGAATATCCATTTCAAACAATACACATGGACTTAGTCCCAGCGAAGGATACAAATACTGTCTAGTAATAATAGACACATTCTCTAAATGGGTAGAAATAATACCAACAAAACATCCAGATGCTATAACTAGCAAAATCACTTTGCAAAACGATAACCCCAACATATGGAATACCAAAAACAATTTAGAGCGATAATAGAAGCCATTTTGCAAACAAAGTCATACAGAAGATATCAGAAAATGTTGTAATAAAACTTAAAAATCATTGTGCTATTCATCCACAAAGTGCTGGTTTAGTAGAAAGAACCAACGGAACAGTTAAAAGTAGGTTAAGGAAATGTATGGATGAAACAAAAAGACCTTGGACAAAATGTTGAGACTTAGTCCAGTTAATTATGAGAATAACGCCAAGCGGTGAAACCGGACTGACACCTTTTGAAATGTGTTCATGGCAGACAGTTTCGATTACCTCAGCGACAGATGTTGAGACCACAAGATGAAACTGAGACAACACTTGCAGATTACATGAGGAAGATGTTACAACAGAAGGAGGTGGAGCGATCTAATGACATGTCAGACTCTCCATTCTCTCCCCAAACAGGTGCAGAAATAGTGAGTGGGAGACTGGCTGTTCATCAAAGCCATCAAACGAAAAACCTGGTCCAGCCCTCGTTGGGAGGGACCATTCCAAGTACTGCTGACTACACCTACGGCAGTAAAAATTGCTGAAAGAGCCACCTGAATCCACTTGTCACACTGCAAGAAACAAAGGTTTCTTAGGGAAGGTTCCGACGGCTGAGAGTGGGAGACTGACTACAAAGGAGTGTAGTGCATATAGAGCCTGCACGTCTCAAAAGTCAGTGAAGCAGGGAGATCCTCAAAGTCATTAGGGAACTCAGTACCTGAGGAACCCACAAGGACAAGTAAATTTTTAGTCAAACACACACTTTTGGGCAAGACGGTGAAGTGCTAGCAACCTCTCCCTTCGAGAAGCTAGGACATGATTCCGCCTGAGATGACACCGACAAAGAAGAAAGGTCCACTCCCTCCTGGATGCTCACTCAGACTATGGGTAACTTTTGGAATTGTGATTAGTTGTGTTGGGATTTATGGTTGGTAATTAGCATTAATAATTACTGTAAGTAATGGATTACTGAAAGTAATTTAGGAAAAATTGGAATTACTAATGAAGTAAACGGTTAGTTACTCATCAGCAACTCCTAGAGTAATTGAGTAATTACTCAAAAGTTAATAAATTATCAAAATAATTTATTAATGAAAAATTAATAATTTGAATAAATTGATTATTTATCAAATAATAATTGAATCGGGGCACCACCAGCTAAGCTGGAAATAGCTAATACCAAATTTCAGTCTTTTTTGTCAAAAGGTTATTTAAGTAAGTTAATATTTCTGTGTATATATAACAATATTAAATAACAAGGAAGGTGTGAGATTCGAGCACAGACTGTTACAAACCAGTGAATTGTCAACAATAAATACACAATGGTTACCAAGAATCGATCAATTCAGTTAAAATGCGTTTATTAACAAAAATGTATTTATTCGAAAATAATTCAGGAATTATTCATTAAAACAACACAATTAAGTAATAAACATCAAACACGGAGATCTAATCTATTAAACAGCAAACACTATGTACAAAGAAAGAGGGTGTGTGTGTATGTGTGTGTGTGAGTGAGTGAGTGTGTGGAAGCCTGAGTTGGAGTGTAATGACCACGACTGTCCACCAGGTGGTGGCGGACCTTGGAGGGTCAGTGTCAGTGGGTGTAATGACCTCGAACGGACACCAGGTGGCGGCGGACCTTGGAGGGTCAGTGTCAGTGGGTGTAATGACCTCGAACGGACACTAGGTGGCGGCAGGCGTCTGGTTCGAGGCAGTAACCGGAACGACCACTAGGGGCGCGGCGGCGCACGGAGGGAGAATGCAATGACTCGACGTGTCCACCGAGTGGCGGTCTTTCAAGAGATTGCAATCACCAACGCGGCCACCAGAGGCGCTCGGCGCACTCTTTCTGGACGGCGTGACGTCACTGTGCTCGTGCACGGCTCGTGAGCCTGCTTGGAGCGCGCCTGGGGGCTCGTGGCTGAGAAATCCCAGGGACAGTGAACTACACACGGTCATGGGGAACAGCTGTTGCTGAGCTGCGTTTGTTAGTGGGGGAGAGGAGAAGAGAAAGAGGAGGGGAAGAAGAAGCAGTGGACAGGGTTTGTCTAACTGCACAGTCCCGCCGTGTGTGTAACTGTGCAGTTTGTCCACAAGTCCAGATATGAGAATGTGCAGAATCTAGACACCCGGAGCAGCTGAGAGAGAGAGAGAGAGAGAGAGAGAGAGCGAGAGAGAGAGAGAGGAGGTTCGCGCTGATGTAAATCCGACGCGCAGACACAGATTGGTTGAAACAGGGATCGGCGTCCCTGACTTCAACACAATAATAAACACACAGCAATATTACAGTCACGTTATTCTCATTGCCTGCCCAGACTCTAAGCCTTACTCAGTTTGATGAGGGTGAACGTGCTGCCGGCGGCCGGGGAAAATCCGTTGATTTCCCAGCTGCGGCTGGTTTCTCTGGCGTCCCAGGGAAACAAGCTGAACTGGTCTGTGGACAGGGAAAAGTCCACAGGATGATCCCAGGATGATCAAGCGCTTCTTTTGAGGGGGAAGGAGACGCGGCTTCAGGTCTGCATGCGGGAGGAGTGTGCAGTGGCAGCTGCACACTCGGATCCGGTGAAGAAGAGGAAAAAAAAGGAAAAACGAAAAACGAAAGTAATTCCACGTTGGTTCTCGGCTCGTCCAGCGAGGTGAGGAACTCCGGCCCGGTCAGCGTAAACACATGCAGTACTTTCTCTCCGTGCGAAGAGGTGCGTCCGTCGAGGAGCACGTTCGTCTTGGAAGAGGCAGAAATCACCCCCGTGGGGGTTTTTATACCTCTTTGCTTTGGTTCCGGGTTTCCGCTGGGCTCTGGGTCATGTGGACCAATCCTGAGGGAGGACCCGCCCCGGACATTCCAGCTGGTGAGGGAGCTCTCGGGCTCCCCCTGCCGTTGGCCTCCAGTGTTGCACCTTGGACAGGGGGGGGGGAGATCACATGACCAATGGTGAACTTTTCCAGTTCTGACCATGTGGGCTCTTTGTTCTCAAAACGTGGTCCCCCCTCCCCCCTTCCATGCGGTTGAGCGGCCCAACAGTTGCTTGGTGGTGCTTCCTCTGATGTGGTGGAACGTGCAGTCAGAAAAATTTACCAGAAAAAATTAGGGAGTGGGAAATGATTAATGGTATGGGGACTCAAAACCAAAACCAAAATACCACCTTAATGTGTGGTACCGGTACGCTGAATTCACTGCAGGAAAATCGAACAAAACCAACTGTTATGTCTGTTCAAAAATTCCATTAGCCGCAGGGGATCCTAAAGTTACTGTAACTCCGGTAAAAGAACCAAATGCAATGTTTCCTGATAATTTGTGATCTAAGTGGTTTGTTGGAAATGAGGGTGCCGGGATGGAATATTTCCCAGACCGTACCAAAATGGAAAGGACAAAGTTTCACTCACCTTCTGTCAATGGATTGGACGACCACAGTTGTACTGACGGCAGTACCTTACCCAAACAATCTCAATACCACATGTTATGAGAACAAAGTTAAAATGGATGATCAAGCAATAAATATGGGAGAGGTGCCAACGAAATATTGTAGTAAAATAGTGACATCCTGTGTCAGATTTAAGAATGGAACATTTAATACTACTGCAGTACCAAATAAAACCAAATGTGCAGATTATTACACAGCTCCAGATGCAATGGGAACCATGCCACAGGACAATTTTTATTGCATGTCCATACCGTCCACCACTCATTGGATGTGGGGTGGACAGGATGCTGCATCATGATAAAAGTAACTGATAAAACTTACATAGTTTATGCAATTCATAAAAATTCAACTCTACCAAAACAAAGGAAAAGACGATCCCTCAGAATGAATGCTCACGACTCTATATGGGGAAGTGATGTGCCTGCTGAATTTAAACTGTGGACTAAAGGACAGAAAGTTACGTTGTCTCTGTGTCTATGGCTGGGCGTGGGGAAATTGCTCCTAAGGCAAGATATCCAGGAATATTGAATGTTGATGTTCATCAATTCCACAGTTGCCGCCCTAGGATCTGTGAGAAGGGCACTAGATGCCTTATGCCTCATGGAACTCCAGGTCCGCATGGTCTTGGACTTGTTGACCGCCCCTAATGGGAGGTGTCTGCGCTGTCATAAGAGACTCATGTTGCACTTTCATCCCAGATGAAGCAGGTGACGAGGGATCTATAGCAGCTGCAATTTCAAACCTAACCATAATAGCCAGAACATATAGCCATGACCACCATCCTGATGATTCTGTCTGGAACACATTCACCTGGCTGCTGTCTGGAAGCTGGCAAAGCATCTTACTTAAAATAGGTACCCCAATTCTTACCATTTTACTGCTATTCTGTGCATTTGCAACTTGCATTTTGCCGTGTATCCAAGCAATGATTGGAAAGATGATAAGTGGCAATGTAACCTCAGCAACGTTATCCGATGAGTATATGACACTGCTGCACAGCTCCATATCAGAGGGAGAGACCGGCTAAGAAGGAAAACGAAAACAATAAAGTGGAAATGTATGACGACATTGATTCGCCAGTGTAAATACAGCTCATTAACTAAAGAATGTTCTCCTCTGAGTGTAAAAAAATGAAGGTGCTATGAAAATGACCATGTTGTAGTAAATCTGAAAATGAAAATACATCATGCGACAGGGAGAATTTGGCATTCATCATTGATAAGCAGGAGGGAACCGCCTACCCTGAGCTTTCAGTAAAAGTGGGAAACTGAAACTCTGAGCTGAAGCCTTGTAGATTCCTGGGCAACCTCTCGAGGTGAAGTCATTTGTCTACCCTTGAGCAAGAAAACTTTGTTTGACTGTTTCATTCTCTCCCGATTCTGTTGTTTATCTCTTTTCTCTAATTATTTCAGGAGTTTGAACCTGGTAATTTACAAATACGGCTGTTGAAGTTCTCCTAAGTGACCGAAGCGCGGCAGGAAACGTACCTGGCAAAACCCAGAGGCACTTTGAGTCTCTGGAACATTCTCTGGTTCTGAGGGGGTCTCGAATGTCGGATTCTGGTGGTTAATGCTGGCTCTACATGTCCCTTACTACGATGTGCTGCAGCTGCGAGCAGATCTGAAGAGTGGCAACTGATGAGCAGCTGATAAGCTTATGGAGCAGATAATACACACAAATCCATACAGCACAACCAGCTGCTAAATATAGACCTTTGTGAGGGTAACTCAAACACTCATCGTCCTGCAATACTGTAAACACTGTAAAACACTGCAGTCCAAACAACAACACAGCCTGTAGAGAAAACACCAGTCAACCTGAACCACTAACAGGGCCCAGTTATTAAAAAATGGGTTATCCTTCAACCAGCCATTAAATACATTTAACCGACCTTTAACTTTAATAGCACTGTTATCTCGTTGTTCAAAACTGGCTTAACTTTAACCAGGTGTTATCTTGATGTTAAAGTTAATGCACCTCTGGAGCTCCGCTAACTATTTAACAGTGGGTAACTCTCATCATGGCGTTTACTGGAAGCACTGATTATGATGCCTGTTCAACAAAGGAAGGATGTGGTGAACCATGGACTTAACCTGATATAAGTCAATACTCTAATGAATAGCTACGTCTTTATTGAGCCCTCGAGTGGCCATAAGAAAAAATAATAACAACGCGTGGGAATGAGATAAGTCATAACCTCAAATTAATAACTCGAGACACCGAGTTACTATCTTGTTCCCTCATATTATACTTTTTTCATCAATGTCGCTTCCATCCCTGTCATGTTTGCTGTTATGGACACTTTGAGATCAAATAATGTGGACCACATTTAGATGGTTGTGTTTTCTAACTAAAGCATGTGAAATACAGACATGATGAACTCACCTTGGTCCAAAAATAGAGGATCTAATTGTCAGTAGCCCTGAATCATGTCTCCACTCTTTTGCATAAATAAATGAGGCTGGGGATTTTGGGGCTTATTTTTCAACATGTGGGCATTACATAGTGAATTTCTTCTCCTTTCACTTGATTTCTGGATGTGTCTGAATCAAATGCATCAACATCAGGAGGAACGGAGGTGAAGAATGATAGAACGCAGCTCCACAGCCATTTCTAATGGCAACCTACGTAAACACATGCTGATCGACAATAAAAGTTCTCTTTCACATGAAGCCATTAAAAGGCTTATTTTATAGCAAAAAAAAATCTATGTATGTATTTTGTTTAGTAGTAACTGATGAACCAAAAGTATTGCTTATTATGAAGAAGTGCTATGGAACGTCTCATAGTGGAGCAACGCAGCCTCATGCAGACCTTTGTCTGCAGTCAGAACATGATGCAAGACCTGGAAATGAAGTGAGTTGAAATGAAAAGCGGAAAAACGGCAATGGAAAACTGCTTCTAAATGTTATATTCTACGCAGCTGACTGTGTGACAGCATAACACCAGCGCCGCCATCACTACAATATCACTCGAGGGAATTCATTCGTGGCCACAAGTAAAGAATCTTGTGGCCACAAATTAAATTAGCTCGTTCCCTCACTTTATTACTTTGAAGTAATGACTTATCTCGTTCCCATGCGTTATTAGGTTTTTTTTCTCTATGGCCACTTCTGGGCCACTTCTGGAGCTGTCATAACAACTGGATAACGAGTTGAAACAACTTCGTTCTAAGAGAGGAGAGGCAGGACTGTTGTGGAGCAGCATACAACCTTTTGCAGCACTGTAGAACTTTTAAGGCAACATAATCTCTGATATAGAAAATGAGAGTGCAGAATTATCCACATCTCATTGTGTAAGCTCATAGTTCTGATGAAGAATAAGAAGTTTGAAAGGATTTCATATTGGTTTATTTGATATCATGAGATTTTAACCTTCCACAATACTGAAGCTGCAGCTGGTTGCTCTGCTTCGTCCACTCCGAGCAGTTGGCATTGTGGCTAGTGCGAGCTGACCCCGGCCGGGACTCACGTCTGCATTCAAAAGGTGAATTCTCCATCTCTGGATGACAGCACATGGCTCACCTTTCCACTGTGTTGTTACTGGTACAGCTCAGTACTCTTACAATGTGTTGCTATGATGTCACCGGAAGTTAACACAGTCCTTTCTCATGTCATCCGCTCAGGTCAAAATTTTAAAAAGATGAGCCAACATGATGGTCGATCAGAGAGTCGATCCTCCAGCTCAGTTTTCATGCTCCACTTTAATATCCTGGTAGCAGTGTTGGGATTTAGGGTTGGTAATTAGCATTAATAATTACTGTAAGTAATAGATTACTGAAATCAATTTAGGAAAAATTGGAATTACTAATAGAAGTAAACGGTCATTTACTCCTTAGCAACTCCTAGAGTAATTGAGTTATTACTCAAAAGTTAATAAATTATCAAAAATAATTTATTAATAAAAAATTATTAATTTTGAATAAATTGATTATTTAGCAAATAATAATGGAATTGGGGCACCACCAGCTAAGCTGGAAATAGCTAATACCAAATATCAGTCTCGTTTGTCAAAAGGTTATCTAAGTTAGTTAATATTCCTGTGCAAAATATAATAATCTTAAATAACAAGAAGGTGTGAGATTCCAGCACAGACTGTTACAAACCAGTGAATTGTCAACAATAAATACACAATGATTACCAAGAATCGATCAATTCAGTTAAAATGCGTTTATTAACAAAAATACATTAATTCATAAATTATTCATAAATTATTTATTAAAACAACACAATCAAGTAATAAATGCCAAACACGGTGATCTAATCTACTAAACAGCGAACACTATGTACAAAGAAAGAGGGTGTGTGTGTGTGTGTGTGTGTGTGTGTGTGTGTGTGTGTGTGTGTGTGTGTGTGTGTGTGTGTGTGTGTGTGTGTGTGTGTGTGTGTGTGTGTGTGTGAGTCTGAGTGGGGATGTAATGACCACCAGTGTCCGCCAGGTGGCAGCGGACCTTGGAGGGTCAGTGTGAGTGGGTGTAATGATCTCAACGGATGCCAGAGGGAGGCAGGCATCTGGTTTGAGGCGGTGACCATGACGACCACTGGTGGCGCACGGCGGTCAAGCCAAGTCTCGAGTCAGTGCTTCTAAAGTCCAAGACAGGCCAAAGTGCTTAAAGATTTGCCTTTAAGTTTAAAGTTGAGTCTGAAGTTAGGAAATTTGAGACTCAAGTCTTTCTCTGTCCCGTTCTCTGTTCTCTGTCACAGGTGGAGGAGTTCAAGTATCTCGGGGTCTTGTTCATGAGTGGGGGGAAGATGGAGCGTGAGATCGACAGGCGGATCGGTGCCAGGGTCATGACCGAAAGAATGAGATCCCGGATACAAGCAGCTGAAATGAGCTTCCTCCGAAGGGTGGCTGGGTGTACCCTTAGAGATGGGGTGAGGAGCTCAGTCACCCTTAGAGATAGGGTGAGGAGCTCAGTCACCCTTAGAGATAGGGTGAGGAACTCAGTCACCCTTAGAGATAGGGTGAGGAGCTCAGTCACCCTTAGAGATAAGGTGAGGAGCTCAGTCACCCTTAGAGATAGGGTGAGGAGCTCAGTCACCCTTAGAGATAGGGTGAGGAGCTCAGTCACCCTTAGAGATAGGGTGAGGAGCTCAGTCACCCTTAGAGATAGGGTGAGGAGCTCAGTCACCCTTAGAGATAGGGTGAGGAGCTCAGTCACCCTTAGAGATAAGGTGAGGAGCTCAGTCACCCTTAGAGATAGGGTGAGGAGCTCAGTCACCAGGGAGGAGCTCGGAGTAGAGCCGCTGCTCTTCCACATCGAGAGGAGCCAGCTGAGGTGGCTCAGGCATCTATTTCGGACGCCCCCCGGACGCCTCCCTAGGGAGGTGTTCCATCATGTCCCTCCGGTAGGAGGCCTCGGGGCAGACCCAGGACACGCTGGAGGGACTATGTCTCTCTATGGCCTGGGAACACCTTGGGGTGCCACTGGAAGAGCTGGAGGAAGAGTCTGGGGTGAGGGAAGTCTGGGCAACTCTGCTTAGACTGCTGCCTCTGCGACCCGGCCCCGGATAAGCGGCAGAAAATGGATGGATGGATGGTCTTTCTTTGTAGTCAAAGTCATGCTACTCGAGTCTACCTATCCTACCTATCTCTAGGTAAAACGTGTTTGAGGTTGATTTAGTGTGTGACTGTGTTTGTCCTCTGCTGACCTGTCCATTTGGAACCTGTCTTTGGGCTCAGCTCCACAGTGAAGAAATACATGTACTGCAGTTAGCAGTAAACAGACCTGACATTATGTCTTCTCCCACCTCGACTTAGTTTTCTCCTCTCTCTCCAGTCTCACGATGCTTTATAACTCAGCAACAATCTGAGCCTCTCTGTATTTTCTCTTTGTCCATTTTACAACAGATTTTCACATTTTACTCTGAACCTGTAAAAATGCTGACCTTGTGCAGCCTTAGATCCTCCGAGCAGACCCGATGGGATACGCTAATGGACCAAAAGTCCAGGTATAAAACCCTCTACTCACTCTCAGCATCCCATTACCAGAATCCAAATCAGAATCGGATTACTTCATTAATCCATGGGGGAAATTATTTGGCATGGCTACACACAGACTGAAACAATTTTAGTAAAGTTAAAAACGAAATATTAATTTAACTGCCCATATACACAAAGTTAAGCTCAGCAGTGATGGAGTGGCAGAGCAGCTTAACAAGCAACCTAACACACATTATTTAAAAGGAGATCTAGAGTCTTATTGCCACAGGAATGAAGGATCTCCTGAGACTGTACTGCACTTTGGTGGAATGAGTCTGTTGCTGAAGTTTCTGCTGCTGCTGACCAGTGCCCATATTCACGGAGCATCCTTAGAATAAAAGTAGCTCTTAGTGTTGTCACTCTTAAGAAAAATCTCAGAATTCCACGAAATGTACGATTTTTCTTACAATTTTTCCTTACTAAGGTAAGGAAGCATCTTAAGCCCTAAGAGTGCTCCTAAGATGAAAAACCGCTAAAAGTAGTGAGGACTTTAAAGAAGCCTACGTAAGAGTTTCTTAAACAGACAAGATGATGGAAACTTTCAGCAGACTGCATCATGCATAGCAACAGGGTCCACCACACCTCCTCACTGAGATACAAGTTGCTGTCCACTCCTTGCTAAGAGTTACTCCTCAACACTTCCTGAGTCACTTTTAAGCTAAGAATTCCTTGCTAAGGAACTTTAAGGCAAAGGTAGCAGCTCCCTGAGACGCTTCGTGAATACGGGCACAGGACTTCATAGAGGGATCATTGGTCATGTTGGACCTCCTCTCTGACCTGTACAGAGACACAGAGTTTGGAAAACACACCTTGGGGAGGAACACCTGCTCTAACTTCCTCTGCAGACTTCAGCTAAATGAGTTTAACAGAGTTAACAGTCATCAAGTTTTTTTTCCTCCTGTTCTTTTTCTTGTGGTGGCCCAGAAGGTCCAACAACACAAGAACACAACAGAAATGTGCCGCGGACTGACTATTTTGATTATGTGGTTGTGTGTTTCCAGAAAATCACTATTGTTTGTCACTGTGTTGAAATTGTCATAACGTTATGTGCTCTGCCGTCGTTTGGTTGTGCTTTGGTACCGAAAATATTGTCCCCCGGAAATAAAGCCTGTTCTCCTACTACTGAGCACTTCTGTCATGCCATTGTGGCTTTTTGTTGTTGTCTTGTGGCTTTTTTTGGTGTGTTGTAACTTTTTGTTTTTTTATTATGGCTTTTTTTGGTGTGTTGTAACTTTTGGTTTTTCTATTGTGGTTTTTTGTTGGTGTGTTGTTACTTTCTGTTGGTGTGTTGTGACTAAGAGCGTTTCAGTATGTGTTGATCTGGCGAATGGCGAGGTATGATATGTCCAAAGAAACATTTGCTTCAACCAGCTGGTGCTGGAGTTCACTTACATGACCACAAAACCATGACAGAGGTTGTTCTAATGGTTTGGGGAAATTGGGATTTCAGGCAAGTTATCAAACCTAATAAAAAAATCCAGTGTTTGACAAAGTGTGGACTCCTGCCCTCCATCGGCCTGTGGATATAATTGCAGAGATTCTTGGCTGAAATGATCTGTACCATCATTCAGGCCAAAGTTTGTGATGTTTACACAGGAGTTGAGCTCAGAAGAAGCTGGAAAGCCTCAAGGCCCTTAGCTAACCCCAGGGTTTTGTCCAGATTCCAGAGACGGCTTAGAGAGCACAGATGTCAGCTCGGCCAAAACTTCACTCCTGTTAGACGACTTGTCAAGACGGCTGTGATCTCATTAGGTAATGTTGGTGTGCAGGGCCAAGTACAGTAAAGAGCCCCTACAAGCAGTTCAGCTGGGAAACAATCAGCAGCAAAACCTAAAAACCTGATCAAACATAAACACAGTGAGGCTTTCAGTGCATTCATCCATAGTTAGTGATCTAATCCACACAACAAGAAGCCTCCACAGATTATTGGCTGCACTATTGTGTGTGTGTGTGTGTGTGTGTGTGTGTGTGTGTGTGCGCGCGTGCGTGCGTGAGCGTGTTTTACAACCAGATTCCATCATCTTGATGAGGTAACAGTTGCACATCAACATGCCAATGTGAAATAATAGCAGCAGGACAGAATGAATGATGAACACTAACACTCACTATCCATCACCAGCTGCTGCAGGAACTCACCGTTTGTTCCCTCACATGTTTCCTCATGTGTCAGGTATTCAGTTACATTTTGCAGTTTGATATAAACACGACTTTCAGATGAAATGGTCGTGCTTTTACTTCTCATGTGACACTCTGAATAGACCACATGTTTTTTTACAGGCTCGTGATTTTAAAGTAGCATGTGAATGTTTATTTCCACTGTGTGGAGTAAATCTGGGATGTGTCAATGGATGTCAGGTCCTTGTCATAAAAGCTGTAACATAGCTACACAATAATAAGTCACATCTACCAAAACATGGATCACGAAGATGAATATGTGTTCCCAGAAGCCGGGACAACGTATGGTTGAGGCTCAGCAGGAGTCTAGTCTATGACAAAATGGCTTCAAACTCTGAAAATTCACCATAAACAGGTTTGAGCCGTTACTGTGAATATAGTGTGTATTCAAGGGGGACAAATATTGGAATAGTTGGAGATTCTCTGAAATTGTGCCTCTACTTTTAAGGTTAGGCTTTTCTATTGAGGAAACTAATCGTTGGGGCTGTTCAGGCTCTGGACCATTTTCTAGTTGAGCTGCTGTAGATGAAGACTGCTGGAGGATCGACACTGAGCTCACCATGTGTCACTATCACATGTCACTAATGTCTGTATATCTCGCTCTCTCCCAGCATGTGTGCTCTCTCCCTCTCTCTTTCTCTCTCGACCTCCCTGCAGGACCTCTGTTGAAGTTGTTGGTCTGAAGCCTCCCGCCCTGCTCCTTCAGCAGCGAGTGGACCTCTGTCTTGTCTGGCAGTCCTCTCCTCTTCTCTCCTTCTATCTTCCTACTCAGACCAGAATAGCAGAAAGCCTCCACCTCTGAACCTGGTGCTGCAGGTTTCCTTCTGTTAAGAAGGGTAGTTTTTCCTCTCCACAGTCTCCTCTGGATGCTTATGAGAAATTATTCTCCGACTTATTCAAATGACTGCTATATAAATAAAGTTAAATTCAATTAAGCATATATAATCATTCCGTTTAATAATCTAGATTTACATCCTCCATGTCTGAGCATCAATCAAAGGAGTCAGCCAATATTTCATTGTTGTGATCAGCATTTAGTTCTACAAACAATATGTTAATTATTCACACAAAGAAGATAAGAGTCAGACAGGAAGTTTCACAGGGAAGGCCAGGTGAATCCACTCATTTTCAACATGATCACATTTCTTTTCATTGCTTCAACATGATGTTATACCCAGTGACAACGGAGCAGAGGTCAGAACCAAAAATGACCAAAAATAACAATGTCAATGACAGATGTGATGGAAACTAGACTGATAACTAAAACAGGGTCCAGCCATAGCTGTGCATTAAATAATGGTACGAGAAAGAGCACTGTTATTTAAAAGAACAATTCTCAAAGTGTCATGACCTCCACCTCTGGCTCTGCCTCGTGGCAGCATTTTTCCCTTCCCCCTCCCTCCTTTCCCTTTTTTCCTAGGTGGGCGTGTGCTGCATGCTGTGTGAGGTGTGGAGGAGTGCAGTGCTGATTACCTGAGTGCTCTCACCTGTGGCAGGGCGTGGCTTCACCCAACAATACACCTTTTCCTCTATAAAGCTGGCATCAGATTAAGACTTGGCACCGGACCATACAACTATCAACATACCGGACCCACCCTGCTGCACCAAGCGCCTGCCCGTGACTCTGTTAATTGGCCCACTCCAATGGCTTCAGCTCGACAAGACTCCCTGACAACCCTCCTTCAGGCTGCAGCATACGCCACCTCCTGTGTCCTCCAGTGCCGACCATGCCATTCAATATTTGCTGCTTCATACCAGGCAGTGTACTCTCTCAGTCTCCCGCTGGGTCCTAATGTGGCAGTACTTCTGTGAGTTCAGTTTTGATGGGTTCTAGTTCGAAGTACCCGGGTTAAGAAATTAGGTATGGTTCGTTAGAGTTCTGCTTTCTTGTTTATTTGGTTTGAGTTCTTGGCCATGTTGCTTACTAATAAAGTTCACTGAGTATTCCTGATTGCTGTGTTTCTGTCTGCACCTGAGTCTCTGAGTGTAAATTGTGACACAAAGCACAATTCATTCACATCTGGTCCTTAAATTATTGTGAATCACGAGTTTCACTAAATTTAACAACACTTTGGCATACTGAGCTGATGATGTGCAGCCCTGAACCCAAACAAACATTCAGAACATAATTTTCATATAAATATAAGAAGTTGGTAATGGTGATCATTCATGTTTAATTGTAACATCAAAGGGTAAAGTAAAAGAAGATGGCTCCACGATGAAAGCTTGGATCACCACATGTGTAGCATTATCTTCAACCTGAAGCTGCTACATTGTTACCTGTGAAGCTACTGAGAAAATCTCACAGCGACTCTTTAAGCCTCAAATGTATCAGCCTCTTTCTTCCTCCCACACCCGGCATTGGTTTGTTTTCATGTTTTTTCAAATAGCAGCGTGATGTTTTGGGCAAATCCACCCTAATTCTTTGAACGAGGACTTCATTTGGGTGACTTGTGTTTACTTTGATCAGCTGCCGGATTATGTAACATATGAAATCCTACATTAAAAAAACAAACAACCTAATACCTTGAGAAGCATGGCAGCTTCTAAAAGAGTCTTTCTGAGATGCTTTTGAGAAGAGTGTTACACATTTCGTAACTTCACTGTTACAACCACAGGTCTGTTTGATCGAACATGTTTGTCAGTGAGCTAAACCAGGATGTTGCTGCTCTTTTATTTTGAGATTGACTCTGCTACCAGATGATCACTGTAGCCTCCTGTCTGATGTTGTGCAGGTGAAACAGCCCTGGAGGTCTGCTGTGGCATCCCGCTTCATGTCAGATGATGTGACAATGGAACCAGCAAGTCCTACAGATGCTCAGTGGGATTGAGACCAGGACTCTGCAGATCATGTCAGTTCCTCACAATGGTTGAGAAGTTCATCAAATCATTGCTGAATCCAACCTGATGACAGATGTTACTGCATCTATCCATTCTTTCATTCACACCACCTGCTCTCATTCTGAGCCCAGGATTGTCTTTAATTTCACTTCTAAAGTGTAAAATGTCTTGACATGAACCAATTCATCTCCTCTGTCAATGAGTTTTGATAGATATAATGACCTCTGCAGACCAGGAAGACCACACCACAGCCTTTTCTGCTCCAGTGGTATTGCTATGACACATGTCACTGAGCAGCTTCAGGCTGTATGGAGCTTCCTAAGCTTTAACTGGGAATTCCCACCTGCCAAGAGTGGCAGGAGTGGGACGCTCACAAACTTCCAGTCTGCAATCCTGAAACCCAGTCAATCTGAAGCTGCGCTGACGGGACGCTCTACAGCACACCATGGCGAAATCTGAGCAGAGATCTAATCATTTAATACAATCTCCTCAAGCAAGACCAGGACACTCGTGCAAAATAGATTCCTAATTTTAGTGAGGTTTTTTGGGGGGCTAAAAAAGAGATTCAATTAAAAAACAAAATAAAACAAAAAACAGTGTCTCAATGTTTAAGTATACTTTTCTCCCATATCTGTAGTGGTGACTATTCCATGAGTCCCACCATTGAAATAGAGGTTTAAATGTGCACACACACACGCACACACACACAAACTGATTTTCTTTTCTTCTCTTTGGTAGCCATGGCAACGGCCATTTGCCTCAGAACATTAATCACTAATCTGCACAGTGGGTTGTTATCAGATTATGGGATTAACCAATCCACACGGAGCAATCAAACAGGCCTCTACCCAATCACACACACACACACACACACACACACACACACACACACACACACACACACACACACACACACACACACACACACACACACACACACACACACACACACACACACACACACACACACACACACACACAGTGATCTGTCACGTGTCGAGGCTGCCCGCTGGAGGACAAGCAGCAGATGATCCACAGATTTTTCTGGGAGTTTCCAGTCTTTATTTGCAGATTCTAGAGAAACACAGATTCTCCCTATAAAGCTATTGTATGGAGCCGTCTGTTAGTAATAGTTTGCTGGATTATCAGGTCAAGTGTTCACATGAGTAGACAACATAGAGTACATATCTTCAGCAGGATTATTTTTATTCTGGTAAGACGAAACTCCCTCATTGTATGTAAAGATACTTAAAGGTATACAGGAGGATTTTCAGGAATTTTAGGAAAGAACCGCCCTCTCCACCGTTTGAAAAAAGTGCGCATGCGCAACGCTGCACCTGCTCCCGAGACGGAACGCCTACTAAAACGCGTGCGAGAGACGTGACGAGCCCAGTTCTCCTCGTGCACGCTCTGTTTACAAGTCACAAGTCGGCATCGCTCACATAAGCTCACTTTACAAGAAGATTTGCACCAGAGGGGGTGAAACTGTGTAAAAATGTCCCAGAATAATGCGTCGGGTCGGCCACCGGCTTGATGAGAACCGTGTGGAGTGAGCTGCGCGCAGGGACGAGCACGTACGACGGGCTTACGTCATATATCACCAGAATGATTGACAATTGGGAGGACCAGTTATTTTGATGATCCACCCGGAAGAAGAAAATCCTCTACTATACCTTTAACCAAGAGACCACATCAAATAAATGTATATTGAAGTGTGTTGAGATCAAAATTAACCTGTAATCTCATTGAAATATACTCACAATGCTCATGGTGCCATTTTTGTCATGACCTCCATCTTTGGCTCTGCCTCGTGGCAGCAGTTTTCCCTTCCCCCTCCCTCCTTTCCTTTTTTCCCAGGTGTGTGTGTGCTGCATGCTGTGTGAGGTGTGGAGGAGTGCAGTGCTGATTTCCTGAGTGCTCTCACCTGGTGTGGCTTCACCAAACAATGCACCTCTCTCTCTATAAAGCTGGCATCAGATTAAGACTTGGCGCCGGACCGTAGAACTATCTACAGTTAGTGGTACCTTGCCTTGCCTCGCCTCGCCTCAGGCTGTTTCTCTGGGTTAAACCTGTCTCTCCTCTGCTACAGTTCCGGACCCACCCTGCGGCACCAAGCTCCTGTCTGTGACTCTCCTCTTTGTCCCGTTCCTACAGTTTCAGCACAAGACTCCCTGACAACCCTCCTTCAGGCTGCAGCGTACGCCACCTCCTGTGTTCTCCAGCGCCGACCACGACATTCAACTTTTGCCACTTCATCCCAGGCAGTGTGCTCCTCAGTCTCCCGCTGGGTCCTACTAGTTTTGTTTAGGTGGTTTCTTAGTAGTGTCCCTGTGTTGATTCTTCTGTGAGTTCAGTTTTGATGTGTTTAGTTTGTAGTATCTGGGTTAAGTCTGTAGTTCTGGCTCTTTAGAGTTCTGCTTCCTTGTGTTTCTGGTTTGAGTTCTTTGCCACGTCATTTATTAACAAAGTTCACTAGGAGAATTCCTGATTGCCGTGTTTCTGTCCGCACCTGACTCAGAGCGTGAATCATTACAATTTTATTGAATATCTTGTACTTTTACAATGAAATATATTGTCTATCTGTGGGGATTCATAGGCAAAAACATTCACACGACTGTATATGTTGTAACCCCCTCCAAGAAGAATGACTGATTGCAATCAACATTCCATTGTTTTTATAACAATGACAATACATATTTCTGATTTATAGTAATCACATTATCAATATTCACAGTATTCAAATCACAAAAAGCTAATTACTGAACTGTGATTAATACTATTTTCTAAATTGGACAAATCCTGCTGCACTTGTCTTGACAACTGATATTTTTCATTATTTCAACATCAATCATTGTCTTCAGACAACAGGACAGAATCAGAAGCACAAAAATCTAATAAAGTAAGAAAGTTAAACAATCTGCAAAAACATGAGATCAAAAAAAGATGAAAATTTGTGCTAATCTTAAAAGGTCCTTGAAGAGATATCAAAGTTTATTCATTGTAAGTCGTGATGCAATGCTCGACAACATCACGACATGTTTAGCTCATATTCACTTTTACTGTCAATAAATTAACAAATTAATCAAAAAAGATGTTCAAATTCGGGAGGCACCCTACCACTTTGCTCTAAAATGAGTAGTGAATGAGTACTTGTACTCACCGATACCACACAGGGTACTTATGCCAACACATACATTTATTGTTATTTATTTTTCCCCCACATCTGTTATTTGAACCAAATTCCTCAGTCTGTTTTTCTTGTACATTTTGTTCATCAGTGCATTTTACTACAGTACAAACAAAGGTTTTATATAACTCATTACTATTGCTTTTACTCTAACATTAGTGTTTTAGAAACATGATTTTCATTAACCATGTGGAACACTGAGCTGAACAATAACTCCTTATCCAGACTGCTGCTGGCCTGCACCTGAGGAAGCTTTCTGATAGGTGGCACCCAAGATCTTCCTGCTTGTCTGCCCTTCCTGTGGACATCCTCTGCAGCTCCAAGCAGCAGCTTCTCATCGGCCTCTTAGCAGCGTAATCAGAAAAAGCCATTCTTGTACCTGAAACAGCAGTAATAATAACTGGTCACACACACACACACACGTACCAAATGACAATTTCACAGCCACTATACTAGTTGTAGATACATTTGTTTTTTCTACTCTTGGTTTTAATATTTCATCTTTCCTTCATTGTATTTTATTTGTTGCATTTACAGAAACACTTTCACTGCTGTCTTTTTAACTTTTCTTTCAGCTCTATTCTATTCTCCATCTATCCATCCATCTTCTCTACCTCCTGTTCTGTTCAGATATGTGTCGCTGGAGCCAATCCCAGTTTACTATGGGAGAGGGCAGGATACACCATGGAGAGCTTGCGAGTTCATTCTATTCTATTCTATGCTATACTGAAGCAGCACACATCCACTATGCTTGTCTTTTCCTAAAACAAACACTTTACAGATTTCACACAGACTTAGGACATAGTTTATTGAGCTCAACTACAGTTTCTCTAATAAGGAACAAAGTCAGATATATTTCATCTGTGATCTTAAAAACAAAAATGATTAAACCTGGGGCTTTTTTGACCTTCTGAAGGAAAACAACATAACACAGTATCAAAGGCTTCTCTGAAATCTTAATTAAACTATATGGAAAAAGTGAGTTTAATCCCTTGAATATTTCAAGGGTAAATATGGACCGCCGCTGTGAATTTATGCAGATGATTAGAGAAGCTTTGCCTGGGATTATTTCACCAGCACTGCTCTTTGTAAGGACTTTTATTATTTGCTCACTTGCAAACAACCTCAACTTTTGAAGTTGGAACTTGTAAAGTGGAGTCAGCCTCTACAGCAGTGGTTCTCAATTATTTTCTGTCATGCCCCCCCTAGAGGACAGAATTTTTTTCAGGCCCCCCCCCCGAATTGTACGACCATTGAGAACTTGCTAATATTTATTTATGTATCTGTATAAACCATGTATGAGTTGCTGGCACCAGCATTCTGCATACAATCGCCTGATTATCAAAATAAATTAATAAAATGAGCTGGAGGCCCTTTTTTTATCGTTCAAGCATGAATAAAGACACTAATACTGAAAGTCGCGCCTGCCTCACACCCCCCCTGACACCCCACCACGCCCCCCCAGGGGGGCTCGCCCCACCATTTGAGAAGCACTGCTCTACAGTAAATCATGTGATGTGGATGTTTGATTTAGAACAAGTTTTATGTCTGATAATCTTTGTTATCTTTTGGATGTTGAGCTCTTTAAGGAGGTTCTCCTTAAAGAGCTCAACATCCACATGCAGTTTATTTTCGTTAAATCATAGGTAAAAAAAACAAAACACATTTATCTTCATTGGAATTTCAATGTATTTCATTCATGGAACATTTACATTTCACTTTATGGTGAATGATGTGAAATTGATCTATTAGTTTGTCAACTAAAATATGTTCAAATCCCATCAAATTGCCAAACAGCTGCATTCCATTACAGATGTTCAATGTGGAGCTCATAGCTGCATCTTTGAGTCAGTTAACTAAAAACTGATCAGGGACCACATTTCATCTTGAGTGGACCAGACTGGTAAAATATTGCTATAATAACCTTTTAATTTACACTCAAAAGTTTTTTTTTCTTATGGTCACAGTGTATGTAATGACATTGTTTATATTTTTGCAAGAAACAAACAGTTTCTTGCAAAAACTTTCAAACAGTTAGTACTGAAAATCCCTACAATCTAAATATAAAGTCAATTTTAATGAAACATTCTGGTGCAAAATACAATGAAATGTCAAAAAAAACAAGCCGGAGGGCTTTATATTTTCTCACAAAGCCAGCTCTAAGGCAGCACACTTGGTACACTAGAGGGTGTTCCATGGGTCCTAGTAGATAATTATGTAGAATCTGAAAGGTCTTCTTCATAAGCTATGTCAAAATACGTCTCCAGAGCCCAAAAGGTGTTTTTATGCACTTAGTGACCCTGTGACCTGATATGAAAATTAGGTCATGGTCACCATGGTGCCCCTTCTCCCCAGGTGGAGTGTCCATGTGTGAAGTTTGGTGACTGTGGGCCCAGGAACTGCTGAGAAATTAGGAGAAATGTTTATATGAAAATACTTGTATTGCGCAACCATGACGAGCAAACTTCAGACCCTACCAATCTTCAAGGTCAAGGTCAAGGTCAGGTCACTTGGTATGCTGGAGGGTGTCCCCAGAGTACTAGTAGGTGTGTATAACATTTCAGAGCCCTAGCTCAAAAACCTAGGCCTCCAGAGCCCAAAATGTGTTTGTAAGCACTTCGTGACCCTGTGACCTACTTAATATGCAAATTAGGTCAAGGTCACCATAGTATCCCTTCCCCCTCTGAGATGTATCCACATGTGAAGTTTGGTCACTGTGGGCCCAGGGGTTGCCGAGATATAGGTAGAAACGTTCGAACGGACGGACATACGGACGTACGGAGACTGTTTCAAGATCCCCCTTCGGGGCCTATCAGCCACGGCGGGGGATAATAATAAACTACTTGAGGAAAGGTAGAGATCGCTGGGCAGCAGAAGTGGAGATATTTTAGGATCATTATGTTACATTATGGAATGAGCATGGAAGTGAACCAGAGTGGATGTGAATATAGATGCAATCGTGGATCACCTGCGGCCTGAATATTCCAATTATTGGGTTCAGCCCATGTATTTTGGCCATTTTAGTGTCGCTCAGCTTAAAATTTGCCAGGAAACCTGTCCGTGGTCAGCGTTCTGCAGGTTGTCCCTTCATCATGGTGCGTTAACATTTAGATATATGATCGTGCACAGTGACTTGTGTTAAAGCAGCTAAAGCAGCGACAATGGCGAAAAAACTCAATAGAAAAAAACAGCCAAAGCTACTAAAACAGCTCTGAAGGACGTGGAGTCTTATTCGTAGCAAACTTAAACTTATAGTTGCATTATAGTTTCATCGAAACCGTAATTGAAAGTTTCTACCTGTTATTGTCATTTTTTAAGCTTATATGATTTTCATTTGGTGAAAAATTGGCAAAAGACAGTTCTTTTGACATTAAAGCCATAAAGAATAAATGGAAAAGAAACTGATTTTAATTTCCTGCAACTACCTGCACATTTTTAAAACCTCAACAAAAGCAGATCACTAGGAGGAGCAAGATGATGAATACAAGAACACATTGATTAGACACACTAAATTCCATTAGACGTCTTCATGTCAACACCATGTCTATTGCTCCAAATTAATAATTTATCTCAATAGATTGGAAAAAACATTTACTGTAATCAAACAGGAATGTCTGATGACAAATTTTTCTTATTTGGTAATAAAAGAACTATGGTGTTGGACACCTCTGACTCTGTCTCTGTGGGAACTCAGCAGTGGCATGGTCAACTGCTACACAGGTATTTTATTATCCTGGATCTTGAAACAGTCTCCGTCCGTCCGTCCGTCCGTCCGTTCGAACGTTTCTACCTATATCTCGGCAACCCCTGGGCCCACAGTGACCAAACTTCACATGTGGATACATCTCAGAGGGGGGAGGGATACTATGGTGACCTTGACATAATTTGCATATTAAGTAGGTCACAGGGTCACGAAGTGCTTAAAAACACATTTTGGGCTCTGGAGGCCTAGGTTTTTGAGCTAGGGCTCTGAAATTTTATACACACCTACTAGTACTCTGGGGACACCCTCCAGCATACCAAGTGACCTGACCTTGACCTTGAAGATTGGTAGGGTCTGAAGTTTGCTCGTCATGGTTGCACAATACATGTATTTTCATATAAACATTTCTCCTCATTTCTCAGCAGTTCCTGGGCCCACAGTCACCAAACTTCACACATGGACACTCCACCTGGGGAGAAGGGGCACCATGGTGACCATGACCTAGTTTGCATATCAGGTCACAGGGTCACTAAGTGCATAAAAACACCTTTTGGGCTCTGGAGACGTATTTTGACATAGCTTATGAAGAAGACCTTTCAGATTCTACATAATTATCTACTAGGACCCATGGAACACCCTCTAGTGTACCAAGTGTGCTGCCTTAGAGCTGGCTTTGTGAGAAAATAGAAAGCCCTCCGGCGGGGGATTAGCCGAGCAACGGCCTTCTTGTTGTGAATGCTGAGCCTCCATTGAGCCAAACAGCTCATTTTTAAAAGACCATGTCCTGGAGACATGATAGTATGAAACGCTCGAGTGAGGACTTCTTTAATTACTCTGTTTAACCCTCAGTAGCAAGACAGTCGTTAACTCAGCTAAGTGCAATGTTAGATTACCACCCAGCAGCACACACGTCGTCTGGCTTCAAACTGATATGGCTGCCTGACACATCTGACATTCCTTAACAGACCCGGTGGACCAGTCCACTGTGTAAGAAAACATCAATACCCTGAGAAAATCAGCAACAAACAAACTGCCTCGGAGGCAAATCCAGTCAGCACTCTGCTTCCACATCTTCTGGAGAGAAAATCAAACTGAGTGAGGCCATTCCCCATGGATCGATGGTCACCTGAGGCACAAACGCCCAGCGTGATCCATTACCAGCACATTGGGATTCCATTAGAGCGCATTGATTTTACCTGACAGGGAGGAACAGAGTCAATTCTCACAGTGTCTGTGAAGAGTCTGCAAAATGTAAAAAAGAGCTACAGGAGGACGGAGTCATGAAGCAGCTGACTATGTTGGTCAATGTTTCATCCAACTACGATCCAAAGACCAAAAAAGGGCCCACTGCTGCCAGTTTGATGCTTTACTTCCAGGGAACTGATCAATTCTATGATTAAAGCTGCAAGCAGTATTGAACCGGTCTTCGTACGCCCACGCACAATGGACTGTGGCACGCATGGTGATTTGGTGTACATAAAATGTGAAGGAAATTTTAGGAAGCTTGAGCATGTACAGCAGATTAAATGTCTGTTCTTTCTGTAAGATTTTGTGGAAAATATTTCCAAATCAATGTATATAAAAGCATTTTCACTTCTGCAGTTGAGTGAGGCTGCTTCCACTGTCAGACAGGGAAAGACGACACATTTCACCCAAACGCGCAGGCACAAGTTACATAGCGGTAAGTTGTTACTTTTGTATTTCCCGAAAAAGTTGTGAATGTATGGTTTCTTGCGTGTGTTCGGCGTTGACATATCTGCCGTGATCCAACATATATTGATGATGCTAATAACAGCGTGTTACACCAGTGGCTTCGGTTAGGTGTCATTTTAAAGCTAAGTAATGGTAACAGTGGTGAGCATTAAAACATCATAGGGTTAACTTTTTTCAGTATATAACGTAAAGTAACTTCGTATATCCGATGGGTGAAACAGTTTGTAAAAAGTACAGCAAGCGACAAACCCTCCATGCAGTTACTAATGCATTGCAACAAAGTACAAAACATGTTTTTCTCAGCTTGTGAACGTTTTAGAGAAGCGAGGTTCTCACAGGACAGCCAAAGTATCAACACATATTGTAAAGCAACATGATGCATTACTGTAGTTTCTATTAGTATCTAAAGTTGTTAAAAATAGCTCAACTTTAATCAGTTGTAGTAAAGAAACTTTACTACAAGACTTTTTATTTTCTCCTTCATTTTTATTTATTTTATTATATGGGTATGTGTTTACATTTGGCGTGTATTCCATATGGGAAAATATTTTTCTTTGGTTGATCTCTATGACAAGCCAACATGGCGACAACCAACAGCCTGCAACATGTCATTCTGATTTTCAATAAAATTATAACTCTTAAGCATTTTCGCTGTTTTCATTCAAATTATTCCTTTATATTAGAATGATGCCACAGTCAAAGATGCTTCCTGTGTGGAAACCTGCTCACTCCCTACTCTCTGTAAGAAAGGATGCTCACTGTGACATGACTAACTTAAATTGGTAAACATTATCAAATGTTCATAAAAATATAGTCGTTTTATACAAGTTGTGTTGTGCTGTTTTATCTTGTTCTTTCACATAATGTTGAGTTCAAATGTCTGTATGGTTTTGAAGCCAACAATGATCATTCTTGAAATGATTAATATAATGTCAGTGTGGATTACTTAAATACCCTAATAGTGTCTTGCTCCTGTTTTGAATATTGAAACGCGCTTATGTGTGTGTCAGTGCTGCTGGTCTTTCAAGGAGGGGAAGCTCATTTTCGGCCTACATCAGAAAATGCATCAGTTTATTTATATGTAAAATGTATTTATTAAAAAAAAATAAACAGTAAAAAAAAAAAAAAAATATGTGCATAATTATTTTTAGATGATCTCTCTCTCTCTCTCTCTCACTCACTCACTCACTCACTCACTCACTCACTCACTCACTCACTCACTCACTCACACTGCAGCTCGCAGGCTCCGTGACCGTTGAGTTTGAGTGCTTGGTCAAGAGTCTCCAAACACAAACAGCTCCAGTCTCCACAAACACCAAAAATAGACACCAGGTTTGTCATTAATCGATTAAAACAGAGTCGCTAAGAGAGGATCAAGTCTCCGTATCAACTCAGAACAGCGTAATGAAACATTTGAAAAAAATGCTCCGGTCTACTTCATATTCGCAGATTCGCTCATTTCAAGGCCAATCAAAAAGGGATTCAGCCTCAGACAGATCATCCAATCATCATGCAGAAGCCCAGCGTCTGGACCAGCCGAAGCCAGCCCGCCGCACCATAGACCCCCAGGCATAGCCGAGCATTTATCCAATGACCGTCTCATTTCGCTGCAGTGGCACAACCCCCTTTATTGTCCCACATTGAAGTCCATCGACGCTCAGCGTCTCTACCATAGTCTCCACGGTCTAAGCGCTGTGACGCTGCGGGAATGAAGTGCCTTTTTCACTGTCATTACCTGTTATGAGGAGCTGATTCTGAACAAAAGATGAACGCGTTCTGTCGTATATTTAGTCAATGAAATGTAACAACAGTAAATATTTGAACACTTACTGGACATGGAGGAGCAGGAACAGGCCGAGGCTGGTCTGTGGTACAAAGTCTGTAAAGAACCAATCCTGGATGAGTCAGAAAATGAATCACTTTTTGAGCCATTTCAATTTTTTTTCTATAATATTGGAGATGTGGACATTTTGTACAGAAATTGTTGATATAAGACATTATCAGCATTATAGTATTATTACATTATAACATGATATACAGTTTAAATGTTAACAGTGAAAGTACATCATATGTATCCCATAGTAGAACACAGTCATTTTAAGAAAAAGAGCATTTTTAACTGACTCGCCTCAAGGTGAATTATAATATAAACTGATACTACTACTGATTACTGAATCCCTATAAAGAAGGTGTCTTGGAAAAGTGAGGACACCTCTCATTTCTGTGAACATTTATATCTTTCGATGGGACAACACTGAAGAAATGTACCATCTCTTTAGTGTCCCATCAAAAGATATAATTAAATATTTACAGAAGTGTGAGGGGTATATACACTTTTGTGAGATACTGTACATATCACCCACTTTTATTCAATAAATAACAAGCATGCTAGTATTTAAGGAAAGTGGGTGAGATTTGAAAAGATTACAGACTAAAATACCAGAGGATAGACCAATGATTTTTCACATCGTAATCTTAAACTTAGTCATGAGCTCTGCTGCATTTTTTTCATATCAAAAATACTTGCATGGAAGACACTATTAGTGATTGTGTATTATGTGATCATTTGTGGCCATAAATGATCATATATTATACATTCTGAAATAGTATCATTTACAATTATTTATTGGTATAAATACTCAGGCGACACGTGCTATATAGATAAAAGGCAAAAACAATATATACTGTACTACATTCAAGAAAGTAATTTTTAATGTTGCGTTGTTGACTAATTAACACATTCTGCAGTTTTCACGAGCACTTCGGCATTTCATTGTCGCATTGTATTTTGAATTGTCGCATTTTATTTTTAATGAGCACTTCCTGTCTGACAGTAGAGAGAGCCTACAGGTACATCCGAAAAGTCCCTCCTAACTCCTTATCTATTGACTTTTCCTTAACCCCGGAAGTGTTTTGTGTAGTGGCCATGATAACGACTGTCCAAATTCTCAATAGGCAAAGAAAAGGAGGCTCATTGCTTCCTTTAGAGGCTCCTTTAGCATAGGAAAGCACTTTTTGTAGTCCATTTTCAGAAACGTGTAGTTCTTTCCCCCACCACGGCAGACGTCACTAACTTATGCTGCTGTCGCATTATTATGACATCACTAAGTGAAAGTGTGGTCCGACTGCCACACCAACAGGATCGCCTTTCACTAACTCCTTTTGGGAAGCCTCCTAACAGCTTTCATCAACCCTGTGATATCATCCAGGGGGTTAAGGTAAAGTCCATCGATTAGGAGATAGGAGGGAGTTTTCGGACGTACCCTGAAAGTGGACAAGCCTGAGAGTGGAGATCCTGCAGCCAGACACTCTTGCAGTAGTCATATTCCTACATTTTTGTGCAATGCATGCGTATTTGTGGCGTTTACAAGCTTTTCACTTCTGTTCCACATGTTCACTGTGCAACAAAATATGCTTGATGTTAGCAGATTTGATGACTTTAGAGATGCAATCAGAAAAATCTGATTAGCTTTCTTGCACAGCGTCGCTTTGGCATATATCTGATACAAATCTGATTTATATCTACATTATGAATGAGGCCTTTATCCGATCTCAAAATATCTGATGCATGCATCTTTTTCAGGGTTCATGCATGTTTCTATAAGTTACATTTAAGACCTTTTAAGACCTTTTCAAGGCTACTTGGAAGAAAATTTAATGCCCACTTCAAAGCATGTTTATGGTCATTGGAGCATTTAGTGGCCAGTTTTGTTCCACGGGCCCCATGGTTGACAGAAGTAAACTCAATTACTTCGCTCATTAAGGTACTTAACATTTAAAACCTCCATGCCTGAATATCTATTTGTTCTTACAAAGGTTCTCCAAGGTTCTACTGGACACATTAGTTAGAGGCTTTCAGCAAGGTGGGTGCTGTTTTTTTTTTTTCCCGTCTTTTTCGAAGATTGACCATCCAAATGACGTCTGGACAGCTCGCTGCATTAAACTGCAGTGAAATGGAGCGGCTGCCACTTAAACTTGGTTTGCAAGCAAATATAATACTGCCTTTCAGTGTGTTTCACCGAGGACGAGCTGGCAAGTACTGGACCCGGTCTGGGACTGTTGTGAAGGTGAAGACTTGCGGTGGTGGAAGATTTGCGTCAATTAAAAAATTATTTAAATAAGATTCTCATGTTTAAAAACTCGGCCGAGACGATTAAAATATTTTGCGAGTGCAATGGCCGAGTCCAAGACAAGTCCGAGTCAAACACCAAGGAGTCCAAGACGACAAAATAACGTCTCGAGTCCAGACTCGAATACTCCAGCCCTGGCTACACGTGATTAAAGAATGAGTGATACACTCATCAGCAAGTGTTGCCAGATTGGGCGGTTTTCCACCCAATTGGGCTATTTTTGTTTACATCAGGCGGGGAAAAAAACAACAACATTGGGCTGGTGATTAAAATTTCGGCTGCTTTTGTCCACATTTAGCGAGTTTTAATATTGTGTAAACAGCTCTCTCTCTCTCTCTCTCTCTCTCTCTCTCCGACTTGACGCTCGCCTCTCCAGTTTGATGGACCTCCCTTGACTCACCTTGATGCTCGCCTGTCTCTCTCTGTCTGTCTCTTTCTCTCTCTCTCGCTCTCTCTCTCTCTTTAATGAATAAATAGCCTAAATAAATAATTGAATATAGCCTAAATAAGTACATAAATAAATAAATGACGTGAGTTGTAGTCAATCAGCATCTGTTTTTTTCCCCATTCAGCATCATTTCATTTGCCAACATAAGCGTGACGCAAGTTCAGCAGACAGCGTGTTGCCACGCTAAGTTTTGAAGCAGGTGGCCTAGCTAAGTTAGCATCATCATCATGCCGAAATGGGGAAAATACAAAAAATCTTACAGGAAGGAATGGGAGACTGACCCTGAACTGTAAAGCTGGATCGCATCTGTCCCAGGAGACGACTCTAAAGCCCGTTGCAAGTATTGGAACACAGAAATAAGAGCTCATCTTAATGATCTGAAAGAACATGGCGCCACAAAAAAAACACAAGTCCCGCTGTGTGCTGAGTGTGAAATGTTTTGCTGTAGCGATGGGATCTGGTGTTGGACAAGGCGCAATCAAAGCTGACCAAAAACGTCATGAACTTAGGATTGCAACCTACGTTGCCTGCCACACTTCCATCAATGCTGTTCGGGACTTGTCAGATATACTCCAAGAGGAGATGGGAGTGTTCGAAATACACAGGGCAAAGTGTACGGCTGTTATCACGTCTCTTCTGGCACCACATTTCAGAGAGGATTTAAAAGAAGATATTGGTGAGTCTACATATTGTCTTTATCTGGACGAAACCACAGATATATCGGTTAACAAGCTCCTCTGCATATGTGTGAAGTACCAATCACAGAAACACAACAAGTTTGTCAGTACTTACATGGAGCTTGTTGACCTTCTCAGCGCTGATGCTCAAGGCATAACAGATGCCATTGTTTCTTTCCTGAGTGATTGAGGCCTGGACATCAAACATATGGTGGGCATTGCTACGGTCGACACAAGTGTCAAACAGAAGCAGCCTTGTTTGCAGCTTATTCGCTGCGTTTGTCACTCTCTGGATATAGTGGCTATAAAGCAATTCAACTTCTTCCAAGCAATCTGGAATATATGATAAAAGAAACCTACAACTTGGAATGGGCGGGTTTTAAGATGTGATTGGGCTGGAAACTGTTAATCTGATCTGGCAACACTGTCATCAGCGAGCAAGAGTGCGCGCACACAGCAGAGCATAGAGAGTCGCCACTCACTGCCTCACGCGCGCTTTAGTTTACACGCCGCACCTGCCGCCGGCGTGGAGGGGGAAGAGGAGCAGCTTTAACCATCAGCAATAGCAGCATACACTGTGCAGTCGGCCAATTTCTATCATTCATTGTGTCGACTATTTGCAGCATCTCTTCAAAATGTTATATATATAATAACAAATTTAATACCTTTTTAAGACTTTTTAAGGTATTAAATGCACATGTGTAAATTCAATACTTTTCAGACTTTTTAAGACCTTGCAGGAACCCTTCTTTTTCCTGCTTAAATTGCCCAAAAGCAGATCCGATCTGTGCTACATAAGAGCAAAACGTCACAATTGGGTTACATTACAACCACAGTGTAATTGCAGCTTTATTGAAGCTTTTTTTGCGTGACGATTCACACCTCGCTCCGGCACCGGATCCTCACAGACACTCCTGCAGGCAATCAGGTAATTGATTGCTCCGAGCTCTGAAGCCCTGTAGTGAGGAGGGTCCGGTGCCAGAGGATTGTTTGTCCATTCTCGACTGCTGTCTAGTGCGAGTCTGTGTTTGTCCTCCCCGGGGAGTGAGTGTCCTCCCTGGGGCGGGTCAGTCCGAGATGCCCGAGAGTCTCCGGGCCCGTTCCGACGGTTTCAAGACACCCGAGAGTCCCCGGGCCCATTCCAAGATGCCCGAGAGTCTCCGGGCCCGTTCCAAGATGCCCGAGAGTCTCCGGGCCCGTTCCGACGGTTTCAAGACACCCGAGAGTCTCCGGGCCCGTTCCAAGATGCCCGAGAGTCTCCGGGCCCGTTCCAAGATGCCCCAGAGTCCCCGGGTCTGTTCCGACGGTTTCAAGATGCCCGAGAGTCCCTGGGTCTGTTCCAAGATGCCTGAGAGTCCCCGGGTCCGTTCCGACGGTTTCAAGATGCCCGAGACCCCGGGTCCTGTCCAAGATGTCTGTGTTGTGTGTATTCCCTGTGGTGTGGTGTGAGTCCTACACGTGTGTGTAGTGTTCTCCTTGGGGTGTGGTGTCCGTTGTGTGTGTCTCTTGTCTGTGCAGGACTCCCGGCGGCGTTCCCCGTGCGCCATCCGCACTCCGCTACGGAGTGCAGCGCACCTCCCTGCGGCCGTTCTCCAGTCTGCGCAGCGCTCCCAGCAGCGATCCACGTGCGCCGTCCGCGTTCCTCCCATGGAGTGCAGCGCACCTCCCTGCGGCCGTTCTCCTGGCTGCGTTCCACGTGCGCCGTCCGCGTTCCTCCCATGGAGTGCAGCGCACCTCCCTGCGGCCGTTCTCCTGGCTGCGTTCCCCGTGCGCCGTCCGCATTCCCCCACGGAGTGCCGCGCACCGTCCCTGCTGCTGGGGTTCCCGCCTGCGCCGCATTGCTGGCTGCGTTCTCCGTGCGCCGTCCGCACCCCTCCATGGGGTGCCACGCACCTCCCTGCTGCTGTGGTCCTGCCGGCGCAGCACTTCTGGTTTGGGTGCAACGCACCTTTCCAGCTCCCCTTTTCCTGTCTGCGCAATAAAAACTGTGACAATTGCACCTATTCCGTCTTGAGGTCTGCTTTTGGGTTCTAGACATCCACGCACCGGCTCCCAGCCGTGACACTTTGCATGCTTCAGAAATTTTCTGGAGGCTGTTGAGTCTAACGCTAGCCTCCAGGAAAATGCAGGCTTTAAAATCTTGAAAAGGTTCCAAATACACACAACTTGAGGATTTTTTTAGATGGGTCAGCTTATCTTCTTAAACATTTTAATCAAGTCAATTGTGAAATTCAGTCATAGTCATCGAGACAATCCACAATATGGTGCTATATAGGTGTCGATGGATGCATATTTAAAATGTACATATAAAGCCATCCAGGTTTCAGATTTATTCCATGGTGAACTGGAATGACAAGCAAAAGAAACATACAGCCACAACACAGCAGGGAGTCCAAGACAGGAGACTGAAAGATGCTGAAGCCAGGTGATTTAATGAGCATGATGTTTTTCTCTGTCACAGCAGGACTAAAATGATGTTGCCACCAGAGGCCTAAATACCAGCGGACAGGAGTCGAGTCAATAACCTGCCAGGATGCATCCAGTCACACCAGCCGCTGCCGCCGCCTGTCGTCACACTCTACACAAATCAAGCTGAAGGCCACTGAGTCACACTCGATGTCTTAGAAGTGCCAATGAAGGCCTCAGAGAAAGGTTGATTGTGTTCAAGATCACCTTAATAAGATATCTTTAAAGGACCCATGTTATACTAAATCGACTTTTCTGTGCTTTAAACATCATAAAAGTGCTATTTGGGGTTCATATGCATCCCCAAAGTGTTTTTTTCATTGATTCCCTTAACATTGAGTTCGAGGGCGATCTTTCTCTGTTCTCACTGGTGGGGGAGCTCAACACCTTGATTCTATTTGATGACGCAGCACAGAGCTGGAGAAGCCCCGCCTCCAGGAAGATTGACATGAGGAGAAACCAAAACAAGACACGCCTACAAATTTGCCAAGGAGCGCTATCTCAGTTTATGCTCGCATCACATTGAATGCTGCTGTTTTTGTTGCTGTCAATAACTGTTTTCGCCTTCATGTCCACTTGGAGAAAATGTGTTTTTGGGTGCAAGTATGGTTCCACACTATTTGGCTTGCCAAAAGAAGAAGAACCGCAGCGAATGTGGCTGGACTTTTTTTTCTTTTCCGCAAGCAATGTGTTTGTTTGTGAGCGACACTTCACCAAAGACTGCTTCCAGAACTATGGGTATTTTGAAACTGGACTTACTCAGAAGCTCATCTCTTCTCACAATAGAAGACACTAACGAGGTGCCGAGATCTGTAAGTGCATTACTACAATTACAAGCGTGAGCTGCTGGCTACGTCACCCAGGGGGTGGAGGAGGTGGCTGTGGGCTGGGCCGCAGTCTCCGTGCGGGCAGGGGAGGCAGAGGAGCTGACAACCACCCGTTTCATGAGAGGTGACATCAGCTCAATCCAAGAAATAGCTATAATTTCACAAGTTTTGAATGTTGTATACTGTATCACCCAAATTATGATCCCACATGAGCAGAGGATGGACTGTGAAACATGAAGTATAGCGAAATATGGGTCCTTTAATGAAAGTTAGCTGGGCTGCTAAAATGACTGTTTTCAATCTGGATTTCTGTTAGCCTGCCTTCTTATACCTTCAGAGAAATATTGGAACATGGAGTACCAGTGTTCATCAAGAGGAAATACATCCTGCAGGTCAACAATAAACCCAATCATCAGGCAAGATCCACAGGATAGATCCACATCTTCAACTGGAAGAACAAAAACATTTCTAACTCCTTACCAACCTCTAATCATGCCTCTCAGAATCTCTGCATACTTGCTTGTTAATTTCTAATTTGCCAAAACATAATGGTGAAGCCGATTTCCTGTGGACACATCCATTCTCACCAAACAACCAAACAGTGTTTCATTCTGGGTCTACCACCAGGGATTTCTTAAACAGACTCATTCAAGTTGGTGGACTATAAACAGGCTGATTTACAAAGGGTGTATAATTACTTCTTAACAACTATGTTTTGCTTTAGTTTTAGAGCCTAGGATATAAGTAAATCCTCAACGTCTTCACATCTAACGCATTCACTACACAGTCTTCTATAAATCACAATTTAGCATTCCCTTAGGTTGTTAGCTAATTAGGATGTATGTTTTTAATAACTTTCAGACATGAATTGATGTGAAGTCTTCTTCATTTGCAGTACGGTAGCTAGCGAATTAGCACATTTTGTTTTCACAAATGATGAGCTTTGACGTTCATGCCAAATTGTTAGTAATTCAGCAGGTAGCCCATTAGGATGTAAGTTTCCATAAGCTGACGCTCAAATATGGCATCAATGCTATTGTTGCATATGTACTAAATCTCAGTTCTATATACAGTGCTTTCGGATGTACATTTTTAGTTGGAATCTTTCGTAAAGTTTTATAAATGAGGCCCCAGAACATTTAATGGAGTGTCCTAATTTTTTCCCATGACTATATTTTCATGGTAGTCTTTTTTTTCTCATTGGAAGAATGCTTGCGTACTGCTCTGGTTATTGTCCCTTTAAATATGACCCAGATCTTTCATCTACCATCCACTCAATTATCAATAAAGCACGCTTAAAACCTTAACAAGCTGCCTGTTGGTTTGGGTTTGTTCCAGAAATGTTTAATCCGTGTGGACCTTCCACCAAATAGAGCCACAGACGGACAAGCTGAGTCATTTCAGACCTGAGAGGAAGTAACAGCCAGATGAGCTTTACTAAAAGGCCGGTTTCATCCTGACCAGTGGAAGAGACGGAGCAGAGCACCATCTGTCCACCCCTGCAAGCATACAGCTGCTGCACTTTTACATTCACTGAACATCAATGAAGACGAGTGCAGTTAAATTCAAGCTCCGACTGACATAATCTGTCTGATATCCACTAGCTTTTTCTCTGCAAGCTGCTTAGCAACCTGCAGAGCGCCTTTATTTATCATAACCAGACTCCAGTCCAGGAAACCACTTTATAGTTTTCTGACAACTCTAATATCCACAATCTGACCAACATATGGCACGAAGATGAGGAATATTCCTTCAAACAATTGTTCCAACATGTGTTTTTACTAATATTGACAGAGCCACCAAAGATACTGCATATCTTTAAAAAGAATCATTGCTCTGTTTTCAGACTTCATCAAACAAATCGGGTATATTTGCGACTTTTAGCGATCTTTTTTTCTCCCAAACAAAATCCATCCACGTCACTATGAATATAGCACAACACGATGTCTAATAGCTTGGAGTACATATGCAAGGGCTTTAGGGGCGCTGTGACTCACCAAGTACACAAAGAATGCAGAAGAACGGCTCACCTTATTAAACCTGAATCAGTAGCTTCTGCAGCTCAACCTGGGCCATAGAGTCTGCCGTTGTTGTGGTTTCGGGGTTCCGCGGACTGCGGCACGGGGGCATGTGGGGTAGGGGTGGGAGTGTGACAGCCTTGTTTTCCACAGATGTGCTTCTTTGACCATCCACACGTCACAGCCAAGCAGGCTATTAAGCCAATTTTACCTATTTAAAAAAAGAACAAAAGAAAAACATTTTCGGGCTCCTAAAACGCTACACCATGTGGCTCATCGGCCTCAAACACCGTGTTTACATGAAACTTCATTCTCGTGTGGAGGGCACTAAGTAGTACGTCTACGAGTGGGAAACCAACTTCAGTGCAGATAGAAAAATGCAACTGTAAAATATATCTGAAATTATTTTTCCTTTAAAATATGTATATGCAAATCACATGAATTCCAATTGAATATTGAAACTTTTTATAAAGTGTGTAGTATGTACTTCTCGAGCCACCTTCAGTGGCTCCACTGGGTCATGGACCACACACTGTACAGTCAAGTGTTCCAAACATTGCTGGAATACTATCTACTAATGTAATTAATACTTTACATTCTGCAGGAAAATATCAGTAGGAAAAATGTCGGAAGCAGAACCAACCACTCTTCCTTGTCTTCATTGACCTAAGGAAAACCCCGGTCCCAACCCGCCATACTTGCAAGTGCGTACTGTCTACTTGCAAAAACATGGGCAAAATTTGGGGATCTGTGCGTGGTGAGTACCGCCTCCGTATGGATTTGGGAGCACGCAGACACGCCATAGCACTTGTCGTGCGTTTGGGCTACAGATTCACCCCAGTCGGGGTGATGTGCATGCCTTCTGCAGCAAATGAGCTCACAACGCACTTACTCCATGCAGCGCACGTGATAAGTGCGTAGTCTGTGCTTACTCGGCACTTTCCCAGTTCTGCTGTCCAATGAGCACACAGAACTCACATGGACCATACCATGTCAGCACTTGCTCCACAGTTACAATGCATGCTGTGCGCACTGATATCTGCATGGATGAATCCACCATCTCCTGTGTCGGTGTACCTCGTTGTCCCGTATCTCCCCCCCCCCCCCCCCCTCTCCCATATCAAGGTAAGTAATACCACGTCATACTCATGCACTGCCACTTGAAGCTGCTACTGCAGCATCAGAACCTGGAGTCTCTGTGGTGGAATGGGCAGCATCTGGAGGCATCTGGGGGGTCGGGGACAGTGGGGCTCCTGGTTTGGATGGACAGCTGACAGGGTGACACCCAGGGAGATGGTCCGGGTGTGTGTGTGTGTGTGTGTGTGTGTGAGTGCGTGCGTGTGTGCGTGCGTGCATGCATGTTCTAAATAGAAATATGAGTGTCGGTTGTCTTGCGTCAGTATGTGTAGGTGTGTCGGGGGGGACCGGTGTTCTCTAACCGCTGGCTTCCACCCGGGCTTGTGCTGGCCCATGCAGGTCTGAGACTCTGCTCTTTGGCCGTTGGGTGGGGTCGGGGGGGCTTCCTGCACAGGTCCTCTTACGGTGCCATGCCGGGGTGGGTGTTGGTCCGCGTGTTCCAGACCAGCCACTCTGGGGTGGGGTAGGGCAGCGTGGGGGCTCCAGCTGGGCAAAGGTCCTAGCATGGGACCTCCTCCCTTCAAGCCTCCCACACTACCTCACCTTACCTCACTCAACAATAGGGACCAGTGGGTGTGGCCTAGGGTGGGGGGGTCCAGGCTACTTAACTGCAGTCTAGCACCTCCATCGACTTTGCACCGCCCACAATTATAACTACACTCAGTCACGCAGGGTCTTGAGGGGATCAGCTGGCTTGCGGGTTTCTGCTGTTTTCTCGGTGGTTTCCACCATGTTCCGGTTCGAGGGCGGCTGGAGTATGGGGGGGCACACTCGCTCAGGCGTGGCACTCCCGGAGGGGCTGGCTTGTGGTACCCTCTCCTGATATGCAGTTGGATTGGTGGAGGATGGGATCTCGTAGTGGCCTGGTGGGGGCCTGACTGGCGGCCTGGGGAGTGGGACGCAAGGCCTCCCCCTAAGTAAACGTGTATATATATGTGTGTGTGTGTGTGTGTGTGTGTGTGTGTGTGTGTGTGTGTGTGTGTGTGTGTGTGTGTGTGTGTGTGTGTGAGAGAGACGTGTGTTGGAACTACAAAACAAGATGGTGGATCACAAGAAACTACATTCGAAATGGAGGTTATAAGAGTGCAGGAAGTCTGTCCACGGTCTCGACCATGTGCTGGGAGAACAATAGAACATGGAAGCTAGCTTTCGCATCTGCTTCCTGTGTGTCTCTGCTGAAGACCCATTTCGAGAATGAGTTTATGTGAATGCATCTTGCTTTGTAAAACGTCAGGAGTCATCAGATGGTCTTCAGTTACTGTGTGATGTTGTCTTTGATGTGATGTGTGTAGGATTGTGAGTTAACTAGTTAGTAAAGCAAAGATTAGCATGCAGACCCTGTGTCTGTGGCAGAGCTAACGTTGGTTTACAGGTTGTTAACTTCTCCTAATATAATTGTCAATAGAACTCAATCACTGTAATATAATTAACACATCTTCATAAAAGTTAAACAGTTCTATGCATAGCATCAGGTTTAACTAATATTAGGTAATGCCCAGTTGTTGTTATCACTTCCTTGGTGTCTGAAGGAGTTCGGTTGTTGTCCTGCTGGAGGGAAGCTGCTAGCTTCTCCTGTAGTTAGCACCTCCTGCTAACTGTGGTTGCTGGTTCTGCAGGCTGAGGAGAAGAAGATGAAGTTGACAATTCAGGAGCCGTCTTTCTTTGCAGCCTCCTGGTTGTTCCTTTTGTCCAGACTGAGGAGCTGGTCAATCAGGTCTGTGAGGGTTTTCCTCCTTGTTGAGGCAACAAAAAACCAGGTTTTCCCTGGTTGACGGGAGATCAGACGCTGGGTGATGGTCTCTTGATCAGAGGAAAGGTCTGACACTCGTGGTCGGGTCAGCAGAGGAGTGAAGGCTTTTTGTGCCTCTTCTGTTGAAGAACAGGAGTAAAAGCCTTCTTGAGAGAAACCCCACATTTTTTGATGAAAGTTGGGGAATTCGAAAGTGTGAAATCGTGAGAGCCTCACCCAATCGGTGACTGGTTGAGTGTATGGGGGAAGTGTCTTTTGAGCAGAAAGCGGAGGAGGATTTGCATGGGTCTGCAGTGGCAAAAGGTCTCCCCTCTGTGAGTAATGCTCAGTCACATTCCTGAGCCAGAATTCATGATAGTTGCAGGCCCGCCTTATCCAACGGGCTAGCAGGGGCTAGAGCCCAGGGGCCTACTATTGTCAAGGGCCTATCAGAATTAAGGAGAAAAGGAAAAAGAAAAGATGATTTGTCGATTTTCATGTCAATCACTTCACTTTGCTGCATGACGAACCGGATGATAGTGATGCGCTCCTACGTGTGTACCTGGAGTAGGCCCGCCCTACCTGGCCCAGAGGGCCAAATCAGATAGAATCGAATTCCATATTATATTGTAATTTGTTTGTTTTACCTGTCAATCACATACTGCGGCGTCAACTGACCAATTAGCTAGAATTTGTCATAGCATCACATTGATGCTGTGACAAATTCTAACCAATCCAAGCGCATAGAAAGACGTAACTTATGTACGTAACGCATCTATTCACTTATAACACTTCTTGATGGCGACTCGTAGCGAGAGACAGAAATGTCGCGGAAGAAAAAGTTTGAGAGCGGTGCACAGAAAAGAAAGACGCAAAAGGAGAAGGAGCGTCGTGATAAAGAACTTATGAGCCATATGCCGAAGCTAACAGGCTTTTTAAAATCAAAAACCAGAGGTGGAACCAGCGCCGCGGACGCAGGCACCTACCTCCACAAGCCTCGGCGAACTAGCACCCGCAGCCGCTGCAGCCAGTGACCCTGACACGGGAGGCGCAGGCCACGCAGCTGACAGCGAGAGCGGAGAGGAGATCGTTGGCTCTCAATCCGGTGAGGAGGAGCTGCAGCAGCGATTCAGGGTTAGGGTTTGCGCTGAGGGGGGGGGCCTACAATTCTGTTCAAGTCCCGGGGCCTATGGGTACATTAAGGCGGGCCTGGATAGTTGTATCATAAGAAATGATTTTCTGTGGTCTTGTGAGATTCCAACATCATGGTCCAACAACAACCTTACAATCATTGCCAAAATGCAAGTGTACAGAGGACGCATCCTGAGCACTTCTCTACTCCAGCAAACCTTGGACAACGTGCTACATGCAGGAGAGAAGACTCAACAGCTTCCACCTTTGCTGCCTCAGATGCATCCTTGGCATCAGCTGGCAAGATAAAATGCCTAACACCGATGTGACTGATTGCACAGAACTCCCATCTATCTACGCTCCTCAGCCAACGCCATCTTTGCGAGCTGGGCCATGCATGCTGCATGGATGACGGTAGAATACCCAAAGATCTACTGTATGGCAAGCTGTCAGCATGCTCTAGACCTCGCGGTCGCCCAAGGCTACGCTTCAAAGATACCTGCAACTGTGACCTGGAATCTGCTGGGATCAGCACACAGTCTTGGGAGACCACTGCTGAATCAAGAACTTTATGGAAGCTGCCGTTTCAAGTGGGACTAAAGAAGCCAAGTGCATTGCCAATGCGCACGCAAGTCTTCACTCAAGTCTTCAAACCAAGAAACATCTGTCGACATCTGTGCCATATGCCAAAGAGACCGTCATTCCCGCATTGGCCTATATAGCCACACCAAAAAGTGTGCCTGATGCCGGTGCATCCCATCATCTTTACAAGATGGACAGAGGCTGCCGCCAACTTTAAATTGGAAACCAATCGATAGCTAATGTCATTATATTTAATGTTTTGTGTAATTAAATTGTGTGGGGTTTTAAACCATTTCAGTGTGTGCATTATTTATAATTCAAACTCTATTGGGCAAAACACCATACTTGGTGACTTCCACATTAATCCCTGTAACATTAAATCTCACAATGCTAAGCTGATTAAAGTGCTGTTGCACACTGAGATCAGCAACATGCGCAGGATTTCAAGAAATAGTTACAATTATGAACACTTATTTTGCACTTCTCCTAGTAAGATAAATGCCATTGATTATTTTGTCTCTTGGAGGTGCACATACATAGTGCACATAGATCTAGTGCAGCCTATGTCAACTATTTTCAAACACATCCATCCATCCATCCATTGGCTACCGCTTTATCCAGGGCCGGGTCGCGGAGGCAGCAGTCTGAGCAGAGTTGCCCAGACTTCCCTCGCCCCAGACACTTCCTCCAGCTCCTCCGGTGGCATCCCAAGGCGTTCCCAGGCCAGCCGAGAGACATAGTCCCTCCAGCGTGTCCTGGGTCTGCCCCGAGGCCTCCTACCAGAGGGACATGATGGAACACCTCCCTGGGGAGGCGTCCAGGGGGCATCCGAAATAGATGCCCGAGCCACCTCAGCTGGCTCCTCTCGATGTGGAGGAGCAGCGGCTCTACTCCGAGCTCCTCCCTGGTGACTGAGCTCCTCACCCTATCTCTAAGGGTACGCCCAGCCACCCTACGGAGGAAGCTCATTTCAGCCGCTTGTATCCGAGATCTCGTTCTTTTGGTCATGACCCATAGTTCATGACCATAGGTGAGGGTAGGAACGAAGATCGACCGATAAATCGAGAGCTTTGCTTTTTGGCTCAGCTCCTTCTTCACCACGACGGACCGATACAACGTCCGCATGACTGCAGACGCTGCACCGATCCGCCTGTCGATCTCACGCTCCATCTTTCCCCCACTCGTGAACAAGACCCCAAGATACTTGAACTCCTCCACCTGGGACAAGGGCACTCCACCGACCTGGAGGGGGCAAGCCACCTTTTTCCGGTCGAGAACCATGGCCTCGGATTTAGAGGTGCTGATCCTCATCCCAGCTGCTTCACACTCGGCTGCGAACCGTGTCAGTGCACGCTGGAGATCCAGGCTTGATGGGGCCAACAGAACCACATCATCCGCAAATAGCAGAGATGAGATTCTGTGGTCCCCAAACCGGACCCCCTCTGGCCCCCGGCTGTGCCTAGAAATTCTGTCCATATATATGATGAACAGAACCGGTCACAAAGGACACCCCTGCCGGAGGCCAACGTGCACAGGAAACAGGTCCGACTTACTGCCGGCAATGCGAACCAGACTCCTGCTCCGGGAATACAAGGACCGAACAGCCCTCAACAAGGGACCCCGGATTCCGTACTCCCGGAGCACCCCCCACAGGACATCTCGGGGGACGCGGTCGAACGCCTTCTCCAGATCCACAAAACACATGTGGACTGGTTGGGCGAACTCCCACGAACCCTCAAGCACCTGGTGGAGGGTATAGAGCTGGTCCAGTGTTCCATGACCAGGACGAAAACCGCATTGTTCCTCTTGGATCCGAGGTTCGACTAACGGCCGGACCCTCCTCTCCAGTACCCTGGAATAGACTTTCCCGGGGAGGCTGAGGAGTGTGATCCCTCTGTAGTTGGAACACACCCTCCGATCCCCCTTCTTAAAGAGAGGGACCACCACCCCGGTCTGCCAGTCCAGAGGTACTGTCCCCGCCCGCCACGCGATGTTGCAGAGACGAGTCAGCCACGACAGTCCCTGCACATCCAGAGACTTAAGGAACTCTGGGCGAATCTCATCCACTCCCGGTGCCTTGCCACCGAGGAGCTTCACAACAACCTCGGTGACTTCAGCTTGGGAAATGGACGAGTCCACCTCTGAGAACCCAGTCTCTGCTTCCTCAATGGAAGACGTGGTGGTGGGATTGAGGAGGTCCTCGAAGTATTCCTTCCACCGCCCGACAATGTCCCCAGTTGAGGTCAACAGCTCCCCACTTCCACTGTAAACAGTGTTGGTGGAGAACTGCTTCCCCCGCCTGAGGCGCCGGACGGTTTGCCAGAATTTCCTCGAGGCCGACCGAAAGTCCTCCTCCATGGCCTCTCCGAACTCCTCCCAGACCCGAGTTTTTGCCTCCACCACAGCCCGGGCTGCGGCTCGCTTGGCCTGCCGGTACCTGTCGATTGCCTCGGGAGTCCTATGAGCTAACAGTGCCCGGTAGGACTCCTTCTTCAGCTTGACGGCATCCCTTACTTCCGGTGTCCACCACCGGGTTCGGGGGTTGCCGCCACGACAGGCGCCAGAGACCCTGCGGCCACAGCTCCGAGCAGCAGCTTCGACAATGGAAATTGAGAACATGGTCCACTCGGACTCAATGTCTCCAACCTCCCTCGGGATCTGTGAGAAGCTCTCCCGGAGGTGGGAGTTGAAGGCTGCGCGGACGGAAGGCTCGGCCAGATGTTCCCAGCAGACCCTCACAACACGTTTGGGCCTGCCGAGTCTATCCGGCCTCCTCCCAGTCCAGCGCATCCAACTCACCACCAGGTGGTGATCAGTTGACAGCTCTGCCCCTCTCTTTACCCGAGTGTCCAAGACACGCGGCCAGAGATCAGATGACACGACCACAAAGTCTATCATTGACCTCCGGCCTAGGGTGTCCTGGTGCCATGTGCACTTATGGACACCCCTGTGCTCGAACATGGTGTTCGTTATGGACAAGCTGTGACTGGCACAGAAGTCCAATAACAGAACACCACTCGGGTTCAGATCGGGGAGGCCGTTCCTCCCAATCACCCCCTTCCAAGTCTCGCTGTCATTGCCCACGTGGGCGCTGAAGTCCCCCAGGAGAACAATGGAGTCCCCAGTTGGGGCACTATCCAGCACCCCTCCCAGGGACTCCAAGAAGGTTGGGTACTCTGAACTGCTGTTCGGTGCATAGGCCGAAACAACAGTCAGAGACCTGTCCCCTACTTGTAGGCGTAGGGACGCAACCCTCTCGTTCACCGGGGTGAACTCCAACACATGGCGGCTGAGCTGTGGGGCAATAAGCAAGCCCACTCCAGCCCGCCGCCTTACACCGCGGGCAACTCCAGAGAAGTGGAGTATCCAGCCCCTGTCGAGGAGCTGGGTTCCAGAGTCCAAGCTGTGAGTGGAGGTGAGCCCGACTATATCTAGACGGTATCTCTCAACCTCCCTCACAAGCTCGGGCTCCTTCCCCCCCAGCGAGGTCACATTCCATGTCCCAAAAGCCAGAGTCCGTGTCCGGGGATCGGGTCGTCGAGGCCCCTGCCGTCGACTGCCACCCAATCCACATTGCACCCGACCCCTACGGCAGCCTCTGTGGGTGGTGGGTCCACAGGAGGATGAGGAAGAGGGGCCCGCGTCGTCCCTTCGGGCTGAGCCCGGCCGAGTCCCGCGGGCAAGAACGCGGCCACCAGGCGCTCGCGTGCGAGCCTCCACCCCGGGCCTGGCTCCAGGGTGTGGCCCCGGCTGCGCCAAACCGGGCGACGTCACCTTTTTCCTCGTGAGTGTGTCCATGGGGTCTTGTGAACTGCTTTTAGTCTGACCCGTCGCCTCGGACCTGTTTGCCTTGGGAGACCCTACTGGGGGGGCAAGCCCCCCGGCAACATAGCTCCGAGGGTCATTCGGGTGCTCAAACTCCCCCACCACGATAAGGTTGCAGTTCAAGGGGGAGTTGACAAACACATTTTCAAACACAATGTTTCTAAAATGTTAGATTTAAAAAAAAAAAAAATGTATATGAGATAATATATTGCTCGACAGCAGAACTCAGTGAGGTGTGGATCAAGACCTGGGGAATTCTGAAAGGGCCAAAAGGGTCCGTACCAAACTGTTCAGTACCAGCATGCCGTATTGTTAGCCCTTGATATGGACCCAGACAAGTTTTAATCAGAGCTTTGTAACTTAAAACCTAACCTTAAAACCTTAGATGCACACTGAAGATGCACACAGCGACACCTCGGGTCCCGGGCCCGATGGCCTTGGGCCCCGAGGTGTCGCTTGCAGGCTGTGATTGATGTGATTGAGATCCTTCCGATGTCAGAACAGTTTTTGCTCTTACAAACGGAGACTAAGAATCTTCCCCTGTTGCTGCCTTTATTAGAAGTTGGCATGACAAGATTGAGAGGAGAAAGAGAGAGAGTGGGGGGGTGGGGGACAACATACAATATCCTTGTTAGTGCTACATATACTGTATTATTTACAGTAATCACACTGATCCAAATATTTTCCAACTGTTGTGAGATTGAGATTAAACCAGCCTGAGCAGCTTGGAATTGTGTGTGTGTGTGTGTGTGTGTGTGTGTGTGTGTGTGTGTGTGTGTGTGTGTGTGTGTGTGTGCATGCGTGCGTGCGTGCATGCGTGTGGTTTGTCCACTGGGTGTGGTTGGAACTGTTGTGGGGGGGCCTGTAGTGACACCCTGGGGCCCAAGGCCATCAGGCAAGGACACCGCCACCCCAACAACTGGCAGCCCCCCAAACCTGGACCCGAACCACCCCGGACCCGAGCCACCCCAGAGAGCCACGCCCCAACTCACAGGCACCAGACAGAGAGTGCAGAGAAGACCCCGTCCAGGCCAGCGGAGCCATAACGCCCCCAGGCCCTGACCCAAGCCACCAATCTGAGACCGGTCGGAGCAGGGACCTTCTTCGCTGGACGTCTCAGAGTCGTTCACAACCCCGCCTACATTTTGACCATATTTTCTGTGGTGGGACCTCGTGACAGAGTTGGTCCTGTGTGCGCTTTGCCGTACCAGAACGTCCATTGAAATGATGTTTGTGGCTCCTGCTTGCAATAGTGGACTGAAATGGAGCTGCCGCTACTTAAACTGGCTACAGCGTGTTGTGATTGGCATGTTCCACTGAGTGCGTGCGCACACACACACACACACACACACACACACACACACACACACACACACACACACACACACACACACACACACACACACACACACACACACACACACACGTGGCCCGCCACTTCTAAATGAATGTAGAGGAAATCCTGTGATTTCTGACAAAGTTTTATTGAAAGTACTTTTGTTAAATGCTAGTTCTCAGTTCATGACAAAGTGTTAACCCTTCCTGCTCCGGTCTCCAGACCATGGTTGGTAGAAGCAGGGGAGATCAACTTCTACTCCGGGGCGAAGCTATCCACAGCTTCGGGGTTAACTCCTCGTCTCACAGCTGGAGGAAAGCAGGACATGGAATTGCATTTGTTGTATTTATTGGCCACTTACTTTTATGTACAGCTTCTTGCTAGATCCGCTCAGCACAGGCACGCTCGCTGTCCCATGCACACTGGTCAAGCCTGTTAAAGTGACCATGCACACACACACACACACACACACACACTGAAAACAAAAGTTTTTTTGAAATGTTTTCTTACAGTAAATGGAGAAAATGGAAAAAAGTGGTATCGGTGCACTTAAACTCTATTTTCCAATGTTGAAAGGTGAAATAGACATAATCATAAACATAATCGCCCCATGAAACGTAAATATTATCCTGTGGTCCACAACTAATGGAAACGGAAATCATTGTCATACCAGTTATCATCAGACAACTCGTGACAGCTAATAGTAGGCTCAAGGGTGCCACCCCACCTCTATCCTAGAAACAGAAAAAAATATATAAAATGTGTTAATGTCCAATATGTTTATGCCAACAAACTACCACTGGGCCTTTATTACTTTCCTAATTACTTGTTTTTAAAAGTCACTAAGTTAGATTACAATTAACTCTTCAGTTACTTTCAGCAGCTGCCAACAACCCCCCCCCCCCCCCCCCCCCCCCCCACCCCCACCCCCACCCCCCCTCCACCCCATCTTCTGAACATGAAAATAACAATCAGTTTTGCTAAAAACTCAGATCCTAGCCTGGCCTCCTGCTGATACATCAATCAATCAATCAATCAATCAATCAATCAATCAATCAATCAATCAATCAATCAATCAATCAAGCTTTATTTATAAAGCACATTTAAAAAACCAAAAGGTAACCAAAGTACTGTACATCAAAAACATCAAATAAAATAAATAAAATAATTCAAAAGTTAATTCAAAAGCACAGAAGAGACAAGGCATAAAACATAGAAAACATGTAAAACAAACAAACAAACAAGCTTACTACAAGTTATATGATGTCAAACAAGATGAAAATAAATCAAGGTGTACTAAAAGCCAAGGAATAAAAGTGGGTTTTTAAAAGGGATTTGAAAACAGGGAGCGAGGAAGCCTGCCTGATGTTGATAGGAAGCTCATTCCAGAGTTCCACATATTTAACTTTTGACCTTCATTCGTTGTATTTTCATCTGACTCAAAGTTTTATTATTAGATTTTTACTATTACTGGTATTTATTTCTCCCCTTTGAACTGCTACCTTATTGTGTTGGGGGCGTTTCAGTACCCTAATGATCCTAGGAGACATGTTGGGGGGGGGGCTTTATGCCCCCCAGTCGTATCTCCCAAGGCAAACAGGTCCTAGGTGATGAGTCAGACTAAAAGCAGTTCAACAAGCCCCTGTGGATAAAGATTCAAAGAGAAGAGTGACGTCGCCCGGAAAGGCGCAGCCAGGGCCCCACCCTGGAGCCAGACCTGGGGTTGGGCCCATATGCGAGTGCCTAGTGGCCTTGCCCAGCCTGGAGGGATGACACGGGCCCCTCCTCCTCTTCCTCCTGTGAGCCCACCACCCACAGAGGCTACCAGAGTTGTCGGGTGCAGTATGGATCGGGTGGCAGTCGACGACCCGATCCCCGGACGACCCGATCCCCGGACGACCCAATCCCCGGACGACCCGATCCCCAGACACAGAATCTCGTTTTTTGAACATGGAACTTGACCTCGCTGGAGGGGAAGGAGCCCGAGCTTGCGCAGGAGGTTGAGAGATATTATCTAGATATAGTCAGGCTCTCCTGGGTTCACCTGGGCTCACCTGGCTTCCAGAGTCCAAGCTCTGCGTAGGCACAGCTTGGACTCTGGAACCCAGCTCCTCAACAGGGACTGGACACTCCACTTCTCTGGAGTTGCTCGAGGTGAGAGGCGGCAGACTGGTGTGGGCTTGCTTATTGCCCCACAGCTCACCTGCCATGTGTTCACCCTGGTGAACGAGAGGGTCGTATCCCTTCGCCTTGGGGTAGGGGACAGGTCTCGGACTGTTGTCTCGGCCTATGGACCGAACAGCTATTTAGAGTAACTGACCTTCTTGGATTCCCTGGGAGGGGTGCTGGATAGTGCTCCAACTGGGGACTCCGTTGTTTTACTGGGAAACAATGCAGTTTTCATCGTGGTCATGGAACACTGGACCAGTTCTATACTCTCCACCAGGTGCTTGAGGGTTCATGGGAGTTCGCTCAATCAGTCTACATGTGTTTTGTGCATCTGGAGAAGTTGTTCAACAGTGTCCCTCAGGACGTCCTGTGGGGGGCTGCTCCGGGAGTACGGAGTCCAGCCAATCAAATTTCGATGTGTTATTGACAGAACACCCAAGGGCAAGCAGAGATTCTGGTGCTGGTCTTGGTGTTCGTCATTGAACTGAGCTTGACTAATTGGCCCATTGGCATGATGATGCACTGTTAATGTCTGCTATTCTGGAGTGATGGTGGCTAATTTAACAGCAAGATCGGATATGATAGTGGACCTGCTTCTTTTTTCAAGGTGACCGTTTGCAGAATAAATGTAAATTGTGAGTAGAGGAAGACCGACACCAGAAATGGATGGGATAACTCAGACCAACACAGGCTTTGTGCAGCATTTTACAGCGGGATGGATTTAATCTACAAGTGATGGGTGAGTGCTCTTTTTTTTTTTTTTTTTTTTTTTACTTTCTCTGGATTTGATTGGCACTGCTGTCGGCATTTGTTGCTGTTTTTGATTGTAAAGTGGTGTTTCCCATACAATTGTGCACACAGACAGACAAGCGCGCATGCATGACAGTAGTGCATGAGACTCGCACGGTCCGAACCCCCCCCCCCGTGCAAACCTGTGGGAAACACTGGAAGGTGATCTAATGGCGATGCTGCACAGTGGTGTTTTTGATGTGTTGTGGTTGTTGATCAGCTGTCATGTTGCTATTGACAAAGTACTGGTGCATAATAGTGGCCTTACATTGGATTCAGATTGTGTATTTACTGTAGGACATAATGTGCAGCTGTTGCATTGGATGTATCTGCAGCGGCAACAATACTTGTTTTGGACGGGTGGGGGTGGGGGTGCTTGTATTTTGTTACTGCTGGCCCTGACTGAAACACTGCGCTACTGATTTCAACTATAGGTATGACAATTCTCCCCAAACATGCTCATTTTTCATCAGATTAAACAAATTGTTAAAAATATATTCTGTATGAAGTGAGTTGTTTCTCGGATTCACGTCTGTGTGTCATAATTCAAACAAAGCAGATTCATGTTGAAACTTCAGAACTGACTTAGGTTACTAAAACTGCAATTTTTGCCTTGGCTTCTGTTTAATTGCCATCATTTGAAAGAAAATACCATAACAGGTTATTTTCCCTCACACATGAACCTTAGCACAAAGTGTTGCTATTGGATCAATAACTTGGATCAGTGGTGTCGAAACTCTCTCCCACTAACTTTAAGGCATCATGTTCACTGCCTGAGATTCTTCTGAAATTACAATTGATCCAAAGTCCAGACTTATTTGAATGATCAAAGTGAACCTGAAGATCCAACTGAAGCAAAGTCATTTTACAGCTTAACTTGTCATCCTTACCCTCACTTTCATTGCTTCGACTCACTCCACACTGAGGCATGAGTAAAGTAAATCTTATCGGCAGCTGCATAATAATATTCATTTGACATCAAATATCAAAGTTAGTGCCATTGCACCAACAAAAGTGAAAAGCACCCGTCTGCACATGAGAAGCCTTAGTGAAGCTTTAAAAGTCAAAACGATGACGTTTAGAGGATGAAAGTGGTCCAGGTGCCACGCCTACCTGGGTTTGATAGTCGGGTTCATCCTCAGAGGAAACAGACCCAGATCTATATCTCTACAATCTGGATTAAACTCAAATGCTCCAGAGACGTAGATGAGGAAGTAGTCCCAGAGCTCGGGTAACTTCTTAGAGGAGAGGATCATGAGGAAAGCTTGAGTCGCTGCTCGGTGTGAGGAAGAGGGGGTAGAGAGGGCAGTCTTCGAGGGGGTCCAGCACTTTATACCCCCTCCCCTCAGCTGACACAGCGCTGCAGTCAGCTGACGGACTCTTCTACAGGCACCGAGGGATTAGAGTTTCAGGGGAATGAAGCCAGAACTCAACACTGTCAGCAGGAAACACTCAGAGAAATGAGAAAAACAGAGTCAGAGTAACCTGGTCTGAAGAAGGAGAAACATCAAAATCTCTCAGCTGCTGGGCTTTTGTTTGTTTTCAATAAAAACTAATGCGTAAAGAGATTAACTCACCAATATGTAACCACAGCTTCATGAACATTACCAGTATTTCCAATGTTTTTGTGGCTGGTTTGACATTTTGAGATGCATTCTGTATTTATGTTTTCGAGCTTATATAGAAAATCTGATCACGTCACTCCACTGACCTCTTGTCTTCACTTTCAGCTAGATTATCACATGAACGACAGTCTGTTCCTCTCTGTGACATTGACAAGAATCATACAGTTGGAGGGCTGTCACCTCTATCCTCTCGATAAGGGGTCACCAACGTAGTGTCAGCAGTCACCAGGTTGCCACCACGGACCACAGGAGTTGCCTGCAAGCCTGTTCTAAAATTAGCAGTGAGCTGCATCAAAAATGTAATTTTATTCTACTGATAATCTTTTTTTAATCATACTTGCATTTATTTAAATTGAAAAATGTTTATTATACATGAAGTTTAAATCCCTGGTGCGCTGTGTGGCAGAACAATTGTAACGAAGGTCCTTCACTTTCTCACCTCACTGCCAAAGACAGCGACAATGATTATTTAACTTAACATTAAATAATCAGGAATTGCACAACAAGTGAATTATAGTGAAGCCACACCGTTCACACTCATGGTTCTAAGGAGCCATGCCACCGTTTCTCTCCCCCACCTCACTTATGTGATGTTTTTTGCATCACTTGTTCAGCCATTGAAGTCCAGTGGTTATGATTCTTTCTTGCCGTCCAAGGTTTGAGTTCTCATCGGTGTAGTCATTTATTTAGATATGTTTAGTCAATTTTAAAGACACGGTTTTTGTTTTGTTGGACCATTTGGTCAGTGGTTGTGGGAAACGCTCACTGAAATGCGTAAAGGTCTGGGACCTCATTTATAAAACCTTGCGTAGGATTCCTACGAAAGCTGAAAATGGTGTGCGCCAAAAAATTGGATTGGTAAAACCAGCATATGCACATCTGCACATGCTTTCCTTTTATTGATTCCAGTCCACCTGGAATGTTGACAGTTCATCTACCGCCCTCAACACGCCCACTTTCAGCATTTGACGCTAAATCCCGACTGAAAAGACAGAGAAATAGTCACGGAGCAGCTGGAGACAGGAAAATTATATTATTTAGTGTCACAGTAGTGGAATCACTAATAAAAGAAAAACAAGTGATCTGCAGCTCTGCTGGAAATAGCGAGAGAGTCTGAGAGAGATTAGTGACTGTAGACGTGGAGAAGAGTCTAATCTGAAGGTGGAGGTCAGAGGAGAGTGACATCATGGAGGAGAGTGACATCATGGAGGAGAGTGACATCATGGGCCCAGCAAACTGCTGGACCCCAAAACAGCTTCATGGTTGTGACGACCAGCGTGTGTCAGAGTGTCAGAGAGAAAAGGAGATATTTTGGTGGAGACAAAGCAGACTGATTAATTTTAGTTTTATCTGTTTATTAAATGTATGAATGAAATATTTCAACAGGAACTGTAAAAAAATGCTCTGTGGACTTTGTGTTTTATCCTCAGTAACTGGAGTTGTAGGTGGAGGGTGGAGGAAGAGGTCCTCGGTCTGCAGCTGCAGAGCGTCCAGAGCACATGGCGATGCAGCACATGCACACTGCAGCTTTATGCACGGCTGTCACTGCGCTATTTATGTGTTTACTCTGAAATTAGAATGACTGTTACACACCTTGTCACAATTGATAATCAGTTCTATCCACTGCTCTGTATCATTAGAAGATGAAACTATGACATATGAACATCATGCTGCTGATTCAGTAATAATGATCCACTAAAGAAACATCTATACCACTGCAGCTTGGCTGTTTATGATTGCGTAGATCAATAACTCTGATATTTGAAGATATTAAATGTATGAGATGAATCTGGATTCAATTCTCCACCTTACAATCAGCACCGCCAGGTTCCTTGTCTACAAAATGTGCTGCTCAAGGTTCAAAGTTTGCGTACCGGTACAAACATTCTCCCGCAAACTTTATTTTTTTAGATCAAAACTTTGCATGGGAAGTGGCATCTTTCAGAAGTATGCATGTTTCAGGACACGTTTTGTGCTTCAGCAACCTTTATAAATGAGGCCCCAGGAAATTAAGATTAAGATTCTTCATTACTTGCTTTGATGTATTTCTTTTATTTCTTTGTAAAGCTTTTCTGTATTTCTTTATTTTCTTTGTAAAGCACTGTGACTTGCCCTGTGTTTGAATGGTGCTCTATAAATACATTTGCCTTGCCTATTCTTTTCTTTTTCTTTCAATCTGCCATTCGTTCATATTTTTGTGGAGCATTAAGGTTAAAATCTCTTGATCTGCAGTGTTTCTTCATTTTTATGTCCAGCGGGTTTTGTGGCTCCAGAGTTTCTGTTGAGTAGGAAACGGGTCCAATTGGCTCCAAGTGTTGAAGGTCTCAACCTTTCTATTAAATTTTGTTTTCGTTGTTTTGTTGTTGCTGAGATTAATAGAAATAAAGTGTTGAAAATTGATATTATCTGTTTCCCACCTCAAGTCATTGTTGACAAATATTGTGAGAAATCATTCATTTGATCAGTGTCTTCAGATATATGAGTATGAATAATAATAAGATATAACTAAAGGCAAACTGAGGAAATTTGATATTTCAGAGTAGTGTGCCAAACTGGTAGCCCTTCGCATGACTCAGTAGCTATGAAGTAGCTCTCATTTTCAGAAAGGGCGGTAACCCCTGCTATAGAGACCAGTCCTCATGTCCAATGTGAGACAAAGTGTCCACACACAGTACAAGCACATCCAGATATAAATCCTACCTATTTCATCTGCATTAGGTCTCTTCAGCCCCGTTTCCACTGCACAAAAAGTACCGGCCTAGACCGGTTTAAACCGTTCCGGTTCGCGTGACACCACAGGAATGCGGCCTGAACCGCTCCAGACCGCTCCAGACCGCTCCAAAGGCGGTCGATTTTCCGCTCCCCTTCCGTTGGGGTACCAGGACCATGGAACGGGTCTGAGTTTGAGGAGCTGATTGGTCAGTGATTTACTACACGCCCTCAATATTTGAATGTGTCGGTTGGATGAAGCCTCTGTCAGTGTGGTCAGCTGTGCACTGGTTGTTTGTTTTTTTTTTCCCTTTTATTTTCTGTTCAACTTTAGTGTTTGTGGTGAAAGAGCGACTTGAGGCAGGGGGAGACTGGAGCTCGGGACTTTGCATCGCGTTGGAACTTTCTGTTTGCAGCATAGCGCTCGCTGTGGCGTGGATGCGGGACACGGGAGTCTGGAGCTTTCGTCTCCGGCGCTGATCGCGCTCGGGCAGCTCCGCTTCCCAGAGGCGGTCAGTGTTCTGTTCAGCCGCGGTCAGTGGCGCTATATCGCGGGGACGGACCGCGGCAGCGATGAAAAGGAGCTCGGAGCCTCCGTGTTCCGGCGCTGAGCTGCCAGACCACGATCAGCACCGAAATGGAGTGGCTGCTCCTGCGTTTGAGCAGAAAGCTCAGACTCCCGTGTCTGTGCCTCAGCCAACCGGGGGGAACGCCCCGGCCACTTGCCCCGCCCCCGAGCGCTCGAGTGCGGGGCAAGTCGCCCCAAGTCGCCGGTAAGTGGCCGGAGCGTTCGCTCTCTCACAACAAACACGGAAGTTGCGCTGCAGCTCTCCACTGCAAAAAACGACCGCTGCAAAAAATAACAATGCAAAGTGGAGGATGTAAACAACAACAGAGGATTCACAAGATCTAGATCTGATGACTTTCTTCTCTGTTGTAATGTCACATTTCTGCGGAGCTCATAAGCCCCGCCCACTTTTAAAGCTCCTCTCTGCGGTGGAAACGCGATCCAAAATTTCGGTCGAGGTCTCTATTCCGTACCGCTCCGCTCCGTCCCGGCACTTGTGTGCGGTGGAAACGGGGCTTTCATGAGCATGTTTCCCCGAGGTCTGGAAGTCCTCTGTGTAGTACTGCGCTCTCTGAATTCTCTCAAATGGATCTCAACTCCATCTGTAACAAACTCTGTGTCATCCTCAGTTTCTTCTAAAGTCATCAACCGGACCCTGAAGGTTTCTGAACTCTGTCATCATGAGCACATTCATGTAAAATCTTATTCATGATGATCAAATGGATTAATTGAATTATGGAGTTTTGTCTACATTTGAAGGTATTTCTGAGACATTTTACAAACGTCACAATAAAAGTGTAGGAACTAATCTGTCATGATCCTGCTCTGACTCACCCCTCCCTTCCTCAGAGTTTTCAATCCTCCCCTCCTGTGTTCCCTTAGCTCCACCCCTGTGCTCTCCTGTTTCCTCCTCCTGATCACAGCTGTTTGTTATTGTCATTAGTGTGTGCATTTAGTTCCCCTCTCTTGTAGCTATAGTTGCCAGTTTGTCTGAGTTCTTACACCATTCGTACCCGCCATTTTTTCCTCGTGTTGCCTTTGTGTGTTTTCGACCTTCTGCCTGCCCAACTTTGCCTCCTGGATTTCCTCCTCCATTGCCTGCACTGGTTTTGATCTTGGACTGCCTGACTTTGCTTCTGCTGTGTTTTTTGAGAATAAAACACTTTTGAACTGAGCTTCTTGTCTGCCGTGCAATTGAGTTCACAAACCCTGACAGTAGGAACTGGCCATGGACTCAGCCGGCAGACAAGAGTGCGCCGAACCACCGGAGGCTCCACAAGACCTCCATTTCCTGAGTACTCTTCTTCAGCGGCACATCGCACAGAGTGATCAGGTCCTCTCCACCTTTGGCGTACAGCTAAACACCCTCTCGGCGCAGGTGAGGAACCTACCACAGACCCAGACCCCCGTACTTCCTGCCATACCTCCATCGCTGGTTCCGCTGGCTGCTCTGCCATGTTTTTCAGGTGAGACGGAGAGGCTACGGCAGTTTGTTATCCAGTGTGAACTGCATTTCGAGCTCCGGGCAGCTGCCTTCCCGACAGAACGAGCCAAGGTGGCCTTCATCCTCTCCCACCTGGGTGGACAAGCAGCGACGTGGGCGGTGGCCGAGTGGACTAACCAGGCAGGTACATGCACCACCGCAGCCGCCTTCCTCAGGGCACTCACAGACCTGTTTCAGCGATCGCTCACAGGCCGGGAGGCCACTCACACAATCATGATGATGCAACAGAGATCCTCGTCAGTGGCTGATTATGCCATCTCCTTCCGTGCCGTTGCTGCTGACAGCAGCTGGAACCCTGAGGTGTTGTATGATGCCTTCTTGTTTGGACTGTCTCCTAGTTTAAAGACTCTTTTGCTCTCCCATGAGTTACCCGCCGGTCTGGATGAGCTGGTGGCACTGGCAATCCGAACGGAGCGGCGTTCAGCTGACTGGGGGTGTGCGACTCAGGAGTCAAGGAGGAAAGATCTGCAAGCTCTGACATCAGTTCACAGACGACCACCGTTGCCCCCTTGTCGACCACCTTCTGCTCCTACGGCATCCTCCTCCTGCACAGAGGAACCAATGCAACTGGGCCGAACACGTCTAACACCTGAGGAACGTGAGAGACGGTTCAGAGTCCGGCTCTGCATTTACTGTGGTCAACCTGGGCACCGCCTCACCAACTGTCTGATATGAGGCAAGTCTTCAAGTGTTGTGCCGAGGTCACTGTACTCACTCTCACATGTTAAAGACTCCCAGCGTCCTGTGTTCTCTGTTACTCTCTCGACTCTTGGTGTCTCCCTACAGGTGGAAGTACTGGTGGACTCCGGGGCTGACGCTAACCTCATGCACTCACAGTTGGCTGAGAGACTCCAACTGAAGACATTCCCCCTCGACTCGCCCACTGAGACTCACGCCTTGGATGGATGCCTCTTGTCCCAGATTACTCGGACCTCTCAGCCAGTACAGGTTAGCTTTCCCGATGGTCATTCCAAGTCCACCTGCTTCCACGTATTTAAGTCCCCACAATTCCCTGTGGTCCTGGGTCTCCCCTGGCTTCAACAGCACAATCCCAGTATTGATTGGGTGACGGGACGTGTGAGGAGCTGGGGGCCCCAGTGTAAAGATAACCGTCTGTCCTCTAAGAACTCCACCCAGCTCACCACTGTTTACCCGGCAACCAGCTCTGTCACGCCCTCCCCGGACCTCAAGAACATCCCGGCCTGCTATCACGATCTTTTGGAGGTGTTTTCAAAGAGCCGGGCTACCTCAACTGCTTTGTTTTTGTCTACCTGGATGATATTTTGTGTTTTCCCCAGATCAGGAGACTCACATCCAACATATGAGACTGGTCCTCTCTCGCCTCCTGGAAAACAACCTATTGGTTAAAGCAGAGAAATGTGAGTTTCACGTTCCCTCAACATCATTCCTCGGTCTGATTATTTCTCCAGGACACATCCGAATGGACCCTGCCAAGGTCAGCGCTGTGGCCTCATGGCCAACTCCAGAAAACCGCAAACAACTACAGCGCTTCCTTGGTTTTGCCAATTTTTACAGGAAGTTTGTTAAAGAGTTCAGTATGGTTGCAGCCCCATTGCACAGACTCACCTCCACTGTTTGTTCTTTCACATGGACCCCTGAGGTTGACAAGGCATTCAAGAACCTCCGGACAGCTTTCTGCTCGGCTCCCATTCTCGCTCAACTGGATCCCGAGAGGCAATTTGTGGTGGATGTCGATGCCTCAGATTTAGGCGTGGGGGCAGTCCTGTCCCAGAGGTCTGTTTCTGATGGACGTCTTCACCCATGTGCGTTCTTTTCTCGTCACCTTTCAGATGCCGAGAGGAACTACTGTGTAGGAGACAGGGAGCTGTTGGCCCTCGAGGAATGGCAGCTTTGGCTTGAGGGCTCTACCCAACCCTTCATTGTGTGGACAGACCACAAAAACCTTGAGTATCTGAGGACAGCAAAGAGGTTAAATGCGCGGCAAGCCCACTGGAGTTTGTTCTTTGCACGCTTTAACTTCTCTTTGACCTTCAGACCAGGAGAGAACAACATTAAACCTGATGCGCTCTCTTGCATCTACAAGGAGGGGGAGTCCACCGCCCAGCCTGAGTCTGTCATTTCCTCAGCCAAGATCATCGGGGCTGTCCTTTGGGAATTGGAGCAGCGAGTGTTGGATGCTCTCGTGGGACAGCAGGTACCTGATAATATCCCTGATCCCTGATGCTTGTTTGTTCCATGAGAGCTCCGTTCCCAGGTCCTCCAATGGGCTCATGCTTTTCGGTTGGCGGTCCACCCGGGGGTCAGTCGGAAATTGGTCCAACAAAGTTTTTGGTGGCCCAAACTGCAGGCGGACGTCAGGGAGTATGTGGCAGCCTGTCCTGAATGCTCCAGTTGCAAGTCCGGTAATTCACCCCTTGCAGGAAATCTCCTCCCTCTGTCTGTCCCTTCACATCCCTGGTCCCACATCGCTTTGGATTTCATCACTGGACTTCCCGAATCCCATGGCAAAACCTCCATCCTCACTGTAGTTGACCATATTTCTAAGATGGCTCATTTCATTCCCCTCACTAAACTACCCTCTGCTAAAGAAACCGCTGAATTAGTCCTCCATGTTTTCCGGCTTCATGGTCTCCTTCAGGATCTGGTTTCAGATCGCGGCCCCCAGTTCACTTCCTATTTCTGGAAGGAGTTCTGTGCTCTCATTGGAGCCTCCCCGAGTCTCCCCTGTGGCTACCACCCTCAGTCTAATGGACAGACGGAGCGTCTCAACTAGGTCCTAGAGACTGGCCTTCGTCTTCTGTCCCACCAACAACTCTCAAAAACATCATCTGTGTGGAGCATGCACACAACTCTCTTCCCTCTGCGTCTACTGGACTCTCACCTTTTCATTGTGTTTATGGTTTTCAGGCCCCACTCTTCCCAGCCCTGGAGAAGGAGGTTCATGTTCCCTCGGTGGCTGCCCTGGTTCGGAGCTGCCGCAGGGTCTGGATCCAAGCCCGCCAGCGTCTTCTCCGAGCGTCGGCATCTCATAAAGTCTACGCTGACCGTCGTCACTCAGCCACCAGCCAGGGCAGCGAGTGTGGCTTTCCACAAGAAACCTCAGACTCCAGGGACCATCATGGAAGTTAACCCCACGATTCATTGGCCCTTTTCCCATTTTTGAAGTCATCAACCCCGTGGCTGTTCGTCTACAACTCCCTAGGAACATCCGGATCCATCCCTCTTTCCATGTTTCCCACATCAAAGCAACATACCAGAGTACTTTTAGTTACTTTTGGAGTACTTCACCAACAAACTGCACTTGCACTTAACAACTTCTGAACTATCAATACTCAGTAACCAATCAGGTGTCTAACACTGATTTTTTTTTTTTTAAAGAATCAAAACTACAATACAAATGAAGCTTTTCAAGAAAATGTGCCCATCTTTTCCAAAACACACACTCTCTCTCTCGCTCTCTCTCTCGTCCCGTTTCCTCATTGGTTTTAATGTTTTTTCCAGACTAAATATAGTGACGAGAGCAACTGGCTGCAGTATCCACGGCAACGCGTCAGTGCCAGCCAGCCTGAAAGCATCAGGAAGTGTCGCAATGCCGGCGGACGGCGCTTGTGACACTGCAGTTCTAGTTTCTTCCATTTGATTTTCTATTGTAATCCCACTCGGTAATCCCCTTTTTTTTTTATTGAATATACCTGTAATGAGATTACACATTTTTTTATGTCCTGTAACAGATTACAGTTGCCTAATTATGTATTCAGTTACTACCCAACCCTGACCAGTACATACCATGTTGGCCCACTAGATGTGACTGTGTGACCACTGAAAGCTGCCACAACACCACAGAAAAACCTCCATTACTGCTGCATTTCACTCACAGAGCATGAAAAATGTCTCCAAAAACAAAACTCAACTGAGTTAAATGTAAACTGTGCATCACAAACCAGAAAGAGTTCAGTGTGAGAGAAACAAAACTGTTCCTGTGTTGCCCTGGGACCTTCTGCTGATATCATGCGGCCCTCATTAACAAAACCTTTTCAAACACATCTATTCAGTTTTCTTTTTGTGTAGAATGACTTAAAAATCATTTGTACATCAAATAAACTAATAAACATAATGCTGGTTCTGAACAAGTTTGCAAAATCTTTTAATAATCTGATCAAACCTAATTTACATTGAACTTCATGTAGACCTATTAAAACACATCTTGGGTTTTACGGCTTTCCTGCAATCACACAAGGATTGAGTGCTTGTAATTTGACTCCAGCCTCATCCTCAACATCAGCTAAAAGACTTCTAAAGATTTCTGTCTGACTCAATTCGTGCAATGATTCACTGTGAAAAAAATTATTTCAAATACTGCTGGATTTAATGTTTGAAATATATAACCGTACATATGAATGATCTGTCAGGGTCAAAGGGCCCTGGAAGTCATGCAGGCTGTCAATGAGCCAGAAGTACAACTTGGACCGACCACCGTCTATCACACTCAGAGAGAGAGAGAGAGAGATCGAGATCCCCTCTCAGCGGAACTTCAATCCAACCAGAAAATACACTCACACAAGAAGACATGAGAACAAACATGGTGAATGTGATCTCTCTAAATTCAGGAGTGCCATGGTTAAGCGTTCCACAGACAAATGAATGAATGAATGAATAATAGCTCTTACCAGTAAATCAGCGACAGTCCATCAAAGCGCTCGAGTTCTCTCCCCCTCTGCTTGAGCAGAGACATGGTCTCAAACTTTGAAAGGATGAAGGAGCCACTTCTCTGGGCAGCCTCTGCGCCCACACTGACCAGCACTGACCCACACTGACCAGCACTGACCCACACTGACCAGCACTGACCCACACTGACCAGTACTGAGCCGCTCTGTCCAGTATTGAGTGCCGGAATGCATCCGCTTGCTGCTCCACTCCCCGGCACTGTCTGATGGATGGAGGGATGCTCAGATTACAGAGGCCCGACACGTGGAGCTGTTTTCTGCTGACTGGCTTGAACCTATCTGTCAGACAACATGAGCACACACTCCTCTTCCTCCCCTCCTCTCCCCTTCTTCCTCCCCCTCCTCCTTACACTCCCCCTCCTCGGCCTTCTCTTCCTCCTCCTCTTCCTCCTCCTCCTAAGTCCGGCCCTCAAATGCAAACGATTCAATGGCATTCAACCACCAACTTCCCTGAAGTGCCGACTCGGACAATCTCTGTGGAGAACCATAAGAGCATAGGGCTATTTAAGTCATTTAAGATGCAATAAATGGTCAAACGATGTGCTTAGGGTACATGCAACAGTGATACGATTCATCCTGAAAGGATAGATCACCAAAGTCTCTTTTTCACTGATTGAATTCTCTCATTAGCTTAGCTTAGCATTAGAATTAGCATTAGTGATGGCTTCCTTGTCCTCTCCTCTTCCTCCTGCCTTGTTCTCTTGCTCAGTGTGTTTGATTTTTTCTTCTTCCAGTCTGTGACATAATATAGGAATGTGTGGGAAATGATGAGAGGGATTAGAAGGGAACACTCATTCTATTCTCAAACAGGAGATATAATAGCAGTCTATATCCAAGAGAAAGCTGATATAATGGTTAAAACATTTGCCAAAATTCATAGTACCAATAATTTGTCAGAGGAGGGGAAACATAGCAGTGGCCAGACCACGGGAGGTTAATTCTAAAGTCCCGTCTCCACCGCACAAAAAGTACCGGCCTAGACGGGTCTAAACCGCTCCGGTTCGCGTGTCACGACATGTAATGCAGTCTAAACCGCTCCAGACCGCTCCAAAGGCGACCGCTTTTCCGCTACCCTTCCGTTGGGGTGCCGGGGACCATGGAACGGGTCTGAGCTTGAGGAGCTGTCTGCTGATTGGTCAGTGATTTACGTCATTCTCGGAAGTCCCGCCTTACAAACGGCAACACACGCGGTTCCATTTCACTAAAGCCCCGTCTCCACCGCACACAAGTGCCGGAGCGGAGCGGTACGGAGCAGTTCAGAAGCACTAACCCCGACCGAAATTTTTGGTGGCGTCCCCACTGCAGAGAGGAGCGTTAAAAGTGGGTGGGGCTTAAGAGCTCCGCAGAAATGTGACATTATAACAGAAAAGAACGTCGTCAGATGTAGATCTTATGAATCCTCTGTTGTTGTTTAAATTCTCCACTTTGCACTGTTATTTTTTGCAGCGGAAAAAAAAAAAAGTTACTTTTTGCAGCAGTCGTTTTTTGCAGTGGAGAGCTGCAGCGCAACTTCCGTGTTTGTTGTGAGAGAGCGAGTCGCTCGGCCACTTGCCGGCGGCTTGGGGCGACTTGCCCCGCACTCGAGCGCTCGGGTGCGGGGCAAGTGACTGGAGTGTTCCCCCCGGTTAGCTGAGGCACAGACACGGGAGTCTGAGCTTTCTGCTCAAATGCAGGAGGTTCTCCACTCCGGCGCTGATCGCGGTCCGGCAGCTCAGCGTCGGAACACGGAGGCGCCGAGCTCCGAGCTCCTTTTCATGGCTTCCGCGGTCCGTCCCCGCGATAAAGCGCCACTGACCGCGGCTGAACAGAACGCTGACCGCCTCTGGGAAGCGGAGCTGCCGGAGCGCGGTCAGCGCCGGAGACGAAAGCTCCAGACTCCCGTGTCCCGGACGCGCCGGCGAGCGCTATGCTGCTAACAGAAAGCGCCAACGCGATGCAAAGTCCCTCCCCCCGGTCTCCCCCTGCCTCAAGTCGCTCTTTCACAACAAACACTAAAGTTGAGCAGCAAAGAAAAGAAAAGGAAAATAAAAACAACCAGAGCAAAGCTGACCACACTGACAGCAGAGGATTCAGCTGGCACATTAATATATTGAGGGCGTGTCGTAAATCACTGACCAATCAGCAGACAGCAGCTCAACCTCAGACCCGTTCCATGGTCCTGGTACCCCAACGGAAGGGGAGCGGAATAGCGGTCGCCTTTGGAGCGGTCTGGAGCGGTTTAGACTGGTACTTTTTGTGAGGTGGAGACGGGGCTAAAGATGGCGAAAGAAAATACGTGGACCGGTGCGGAGGTCCAGCTCTTCCTCTCCATTATAGGAGAGGAGGGGGTCCAGCAGGAGCTTGACGGGGCGGTGCGGAATGAAAAGGTATTTCGAGTGGTGGTGGAACGGATGGCGGCACATGGCTTCGTCCGCACGCCAGCGCAATGTCGCTGCAAGCTAAAGAAGCTGCGCCGGGTGAAGGACCACAACGGCAGGAGTGGATCCCAGCGGAAGCACTGACGGTGGCACGAAGCCATGGATGCCATTTATGGCCACCGGCCGGCGAGTCAGGGACGTGAAGGCGGCGTGGACACGGCAACGGCGCTGCTGGAGTCGCTGATGGAGGAGAATGGTGAGTTGAATGCTCCAAAATGTGCTGACAACCTCTGCTCATTGTAGTAAATAAACCCTGTGACTATGCATTCATCCGCGGCTTTCCTCAGAGCCTTTCTTTCAACAATTGCATTGAAAACAATGCCAAATGCTGTTTGTTTTGGTTAGCTTCCGCCGCTAGCGCGGTCTTAACGCTAGCCTGTCGTGTATTTAGCATGTGGGCTATGCTACATTTCAGGAAGTGGGAGAGGCAGCTTCCACCTCCTCCGGCACCAGTGCCGCGCCACAGTCCCCTCTGTCCCCGACGCCGTCAGCTCCATCCCCCTCCCCGTCAGCTCCATCCCCCTCCCCGTCAGCTCCATCCCCCTCCCCGTCAGCTCCATCACCCTCCCCGTCTGCTCCATCACCCTCCCCGTCAGCTCCATCCCCCTCCCCGTCAGCTCCATCACCCTCCCCGTCTGCTCCATCCCCCTCCCCGTCAGCTCCATCCCCCTCCCCGTCAGCTCCATCACCCTCCCCGTCTGCTCCATCACCCTCCCCGTCTGCTCCATCCCCCTCCCCGTCAGCTCCATCCCCCTCCCCGTCAGCTCCATCACCCTCCCCGTCAGCTCCATCACCCTCCCCGTCAGCTCCATCACCCTCCCTGTCAGCTCCATCACCACCACCACCACCAATGGCACCATCACAGGCTGGGCCATCCATGCCAGGTAAGAAATAAGCGTGGAAATGAATCCAATTTTATTGTCATTCTATAGTTAAGTAAAAATGTTCCTGTTATTAGCGTTGGCATATTTAGTGGCAACCCTGTGGAAGGCAATAAATATAGGCCAAACCAAAACATGTGGAATAGGATATTAACTAATAACCCCGAAATAACCCTGAACTGCTGCTGTGAATGCAGCTATGTTGTGTTTTTATGTCATCAGAAGTTGTGCAAGTGCTCTGTTGTTTAACAGCCCGTCTGCTTCCTGTTTAGCCCGGAGAAGGAGGGATGCAGCCGACAGTCCCCTGGTAGCATGCCTGCAGGACATGCATGCCTCTGAGAGCTCTCTGGCTGAAAGGGCCCTGGAGATGCAAGGCCGGGCGCTGCAGGTGATGGAGCAGGAGTCGAGTGCCATGAGGGAGTACCTGTCCAATCAGAGGGCCAATTTGGGGGACAGGTTTATTGAGGGCATAGCAATGCTTGTCCAGGCCCTCAGGCCACAGCGACACCAGTCCGGCGAGTCCCCTGACTGAAGCAGCCGGTTGTAAATATTGTAAATAGTTGTTATTGTAAATAGTTGTTATTGTGTTCTGTTAATACAATTTGGATTTTCCATACGTGTTTGTGTTCATTTAATCAATGTCAGCACAGAAGTATCAACTTTCCATATCATGCCATTAATACAGATATGGCACTGTGCCAACAGTGAAACTGACATGTCCTTTATTTGTGATGCTGAATATGTTAAAGGTGTACAGGAGGATTTTCAGGAATTTTAGGAAAGAACTGCCCTCTCCACCGTTTGAAAAAAGTGCGCATGCGCAACGCTGTACCTGCTCCCGAGACGGAACGCCTACTAAAACGCGTGCGAGAGACGTGCACGAGCCCAGTTCTCCTCGTGCACGCTCTGTTTACAAGTCACAAGTCGGCATCGCTCACATAAGCTCACTTTACAAGAAGATTTGCACCAGAGGGGGTGAAACTGTGTAAAAATGTCCCAGAATAATGCGTGGGGTCGGCCACCGGCATGATGAGAACCGTGTGGAGTGAGCTGCGCGCAGGGACGAGCACGTACGACGGCCTTACGTCATATATCACCAGAATGATTGACAATTGGGAGGACCAGTTATTTTGATGATCCACCCGGAAGAAGAAAATCCTCTACTATACCTTTAAGTAAAGGTAAGTGTATTAATTTAAGAAAACCTTGCACTTTGCTCCATAAGATATTGTCCCCCCCCCATTATGTGAAACACATTTATTATAATTATATTGACTATACATACCAAGTCCATATGTGCAGAATGAAACGAATGCCCTTATAATGGCTCCTGAGCATGGTGTTAGCCAGTGTCAATGTAAATATTGGAATATTCTGTGTAGTAGCTGTAAGCTGAAATATTACAAGCTGTCTTCAGAAAGGATAAACACTTTAAATAAGGAGGGACAACAAGGAGGCAACTGTGGTTGGAACATATATTAACAGGAACTATGTACATTGCAGGAGGTCTTTATGCATTTAAATACTGCATTACAGCCTCTCTGACGTCCTGCCATCCTCATCTGCACCCGGAGCCAGTGCCTCTGCAGGTTGGTCTGCTGCAGCTGCTGGTGTGTCCCACTGGTCGCTGTAGTCCTCTCCATGGGACTCACACAGGTGGTGCAGAGCACAACACACCACCTCCATCGACTTCACCAGGCTGATGTCACTGCGTTCCTCTTAAGAAGGCAGCGCCAACGACCCTTCAGCCTGCCAAAGGCGTTCTCCACCACCACCCCAGCTCGTGGAATCTTCCGGTTGTACACCTGTTGTCCTGCAGTCAGATGGCAGTGTCAGGGAAGGGCTTCAGCAGCCATTTCTGCAGAGGATAGGCAGAGTCCCCCAGGATGTAATATCCAACATTCACCCCGCCTATGTCTCTGGTGCATGCTGGGAAAAGGCAGCCCCGGTCAACCAGCTCCCACAGTGTGGACAGTCTCAGGACCCTGGCATCATGCATGCTCCCCGGCATGCCTGCAAACGCATTCCAGAAGAGCCCCTTCCCATCCACGACTCCTTGGAGGATAATGGAATGCCAGCCTTTGCGATTAAAGTAATCGCAGTGGAAGTCTTGTGGTGCCAGGATAGGAATGTGCGTTCCATCAATGGCACCAACACACTGCGGAAGCCCCCACCGGTTCTGGAAATAGGCTGCCAGGTGTTGCAGCCTCTCCTGGTTAGGAAATTCAATATGTGCAGGAAGCAACAAGTGACACGCTGCATCACAGAATTCCTTCACACACCGACACACTGTGGTTCTACTGACACCAAAGAGATGGCCAATACTCCGGTATTCCGAATTTGTTGCGAGCTTCCACAAAGCAACGGCAACTCGTTTCTGCAGGGGGACACACAGGCGATAGTTTGTGTCCTGGCTCTCCATCGCTGGACGAACCAGGTCACACAGGTACTGGAATGTCTCTGCAGACATCCTGAAGTTGTGGACCCACTGTGTGCTGGTGAACCCAGGGACAATCACGTCCCACCACTCCTGGCTTCGGTTCACATCCACACTGCAGGTCCTCTGCGGCGACTCCGGAGCAACAACAACATGAGCTGAAACACATACAGAGCACATGTTTTGAGATCATAACAACATATTATAAGCTGCACACACATGCTACATGTTTGAATACACAACTACTCCAATTTGCTTTGTACAATTACAATACAACAAACACAAGGTCGAATGATGTGGAGGACAACATGCGAAATGGACAAAACACGTGAAAATGACGCTGATGCACGGACATGACTACAAAGAAACATGGAACAACAAACATGCACAACTTGTGGACGAGCCACAATGGTCATAACAACCTCATTCTTTAGATTATCAGGTAATGACTGTAAAAACAGGAGCCAACGTGCTATAATCAGGTAATGAAACTAGTCACATGTCATGAAGATTTCACTTTTGTGAATTGTAGCGGCAACTCTATGAACTCACTACGTTTATCACGAGGTCATATTACACTTCATAAGCTGTGTCTGGCTCACATTAAAGGTTAAACATGTATTATAGCAGCAGTTACATTGTTGGAAAGTCACAGAGAATGTTTGTTTGTCGTGAGGCTGCTTACCCTGTTGCGTCTCCTTCTTCTTCTCCTGTCCACCGCGTGTGTCGGGAACGCTATCGACCGCAACAATGACATTCTTCTCCTGTGTGCGCGCAGCACTGCTTCCTCAAGCAATACGTGTTCCTGCACGTAAAACAACAACCACGCAAGCACAACAACGACCACCACTTATCCTCCATGTTGCTCCAAGCTTCTCCCACAATCCTTTGCCGCGCTTCGTTCTTGCGTGATGACGTCACCCCCTGCGTCGTTACGCGGCGCTCAACATCCCGCCCACTTTTTACGCTCCTCTCTGCAGTGGAGACGGTCGGGGTTAGTGCTTCCGAACTGCTCCGAACCGCTCCGCTCCGGCCCGGCACTTGTGTGCGCTGGAGACGGGGCTAAACATTCTAGATGGACCCATACCAGGGGACCAGTTAATGGATGCTCCTTTTACAGTGCAAGAACTAAATAGAGCTATAGCTAAATCAGAACAGCACCAGGCAAAGTCCAGATTTGCTGTATTATGATGAAGAATTTAGGGAGTCAAGCCAAAGCTAAATTATTGGGATTATTTAATAAGGTATGGAAGGAAGACAGGTCACCATGTATTTGGAGAGAGGCCATTATTATACCTATTCTCACACCAGGAAAGGATCCAACAGAATGATATTGTAGAGGCTTGAATAGAATTGTTAAAAGACGGAATGGAAATAGACACCCCACCCATAAAACTTATTTTTATTTTATTTGTTTGTACTCATTTGGTTCAAATACAAGCTCTTTTGAGTAAAGTGTAATTCCTATACTGTTACTGTTAGATGGCGCATGTCGTGCATTAGTAGAGATTAGATGAGGCACTGCATTGGAAGAAAACATCCTCTGTCATGAAGTAAACGTCTTCAACACATGTGCTCTCTGTTTTCTGGTTGCTTCACACATTCACACGTACAGTATGCCCTCTGAACCCCAGACAGAATTACACATGATATAGAGAGCTACATATATATATATATATATATATATATATATATATATCTGTCGTCACCATTTCAGAGTGAGTTTACAAAAGGTAGGAGTACTATGGACCCTGTCCAGATCCAGAACTCAACCAAACATGACATTCTCCTACATCCCAAGACTGTTAGGACTCATTGGAGTGGTTTCTGCATTCAAATCAGTGAACAATTGTCCTGAAAAGGACAAACCAGCCAACCAGTCATATTGTTTCACAGATCAAGTGTCATGCGACAGTCAAAGTAAAGAAAAAGATACCTTTGGCATGGCTCCATCACATCTGACGTGGAACCCGAATGTTCATCTCGACCATCTCTCAGAAAGTGATCAGGAAGTTGTTCGCCAAATGCTCTATGAACAGTCGGATGTTTTTGCTCGTGAGGAAGGGGATATTGGATGTATTCCTGGATTGCAGCTAAAAATCAACACTACTGATAACACACCTGTACAAAAGAGTTACAACTCCATTCCCCAACCACTCTACAGAGAGGTGAAGGAATATGTTCAAAACTTTTTAAACAGGGGTTGGATCCGAAAATCAGTGTCAGCTCATTTGTCACCGGTGGTATGTGTGCGTGAAAAGGATGATTCCTTGCGCTTGTGTATTGATTTCCGCGAACTCAACTGAAAAACTGTACCTGATAGACATCCCTTACCGCGGATACAGAATCTCTTAGACAGTCTCGGAGGAAATACCTGGTTTTCCATATTGGACCAGGGTAGTGCATATCATCAGGGTTTTGTTAGTGAGGAGTCAAGGGACTTAACTGTATTTAGCACACCCTGGGGTTTGTATGAATGGGTATGGATTCCAATCGGTTTAACAACGCACCGGCCGCATTCCAAAGGTGTATGGAGGGAGTGTTAGAAGGGATCAGAGATGAGTGTTACGTGCCCTACTTAGACGATGTACTTTGCTACTCTAAAACCTTTGATGAACATGAAGACCATCTTCGACAAGTCTTGTGTAAAATGTGACAACATGGCATAAAACTTCGTCCACCCAAGTGTGAACTATTTAAAAAGAAATACGCGACCTTGGTAGGTTTGTGTCAGGCGAAGGGGTCCAGGTTCACCCAAGATATTTGGATGCTGTGATCACTTTGAAGCAAAAGAAACCCCGCACAGTTGGAGAGCTCAGAACATTGCTCGGTTTCCTCAGTTATTATCCATCATTTATTCAAGACTTCTCAGGAATGGCGAGGCCTTTGTTTGAACTGCTTCAGAGCCCTAATGATACGAACAGCGGAAACAAACCAGCACCAAAAAGGGGTAAAGGACAAGTAAAGACATGAGACAAAAACCAACTTCCTTCTCCACACCAATAACTTGGACAAGTGAACAATAAGAAGTGGTGTCAAAGTTAGTGGACATTCTGACCAATCCTCCCATTCTCGCCTATCCTAACTTCGATCTTCCATTTGTATTGCATACAGATGCGTCCAACCAAGGCTTGGGAGCTATTTTATATCAAAAACAATACAACAAACTCAAAGTGATTGGCTATGGCTATCGAACTCTCACACCTGCTGAGAAAAATTATCACTTGAGGTCCTCGTGCTCAAATGGGCCATTTGCGATAAGTTTCATGACTATCTGTATACCTCGGCATTAATATCTCAGCCAAGCTGTCAGACTTGGTGCACTTAAACTACACCCCCCTTATTAAAACCATAGAAGAGGACCTCACTCGGTGGAGGACACTTCCTATATCACTTATGGGGAGAGTAGCAACAATTAAAATGATGGTTCTGCCTAAAATTCACTACATCTTTTCAATGATTCCAACAAAACCACCAAAAACATGGTTTAATAAATTGGATTCCCATATCTCAAAATTCTTATGGAAAAATAAACCATCGCGTATAAGTTTAAAAACACTGCAGAACACCAAGGACCAAGGAGGCTTAGAACTTCCAAACTTCTATAATTATTTTCTTGCTAATAAATTACTTTACGTTATAAAATGGATTAATCAGAAACTTAGATGAAGGCTGGCTGGACATTGAAAAAACCTTCTGTGAAGATCTCCACATCAGAGACCTTCCTTTCTTCAGTCCTGTCATCAAAAAACACAACTGCTTTAAAAGCATCAATATAAACAATCTCTGACAGCTTGGTGGGAATTTCTTCAAATGAATGGATCGTCACTCATTCCCTGCAAACTCACACCTTCTGGAACAATCCTGACATCCTGCAAAGGAAGAAACCAATAAACTGTCAGGGCTGGGAGCCGGCGTGTGGAGTGTCCTGAACCCAAAAGCAGAAAGTTGTTTGCAAACCGTAAATGTTTTATTGAGGGAACAGGGAAAGGGGAGCTGGAACGGTGACGGGACCCGGGGAACTCCGGGGAGCCTCTTGGAACCGGGACGGGACCCGGGGGAATCTCTGGGGGGGGCCTCTTGGAACCGGGACGGGACCCGGGGGAATCTCTGGAGGGGGCCTCTTGGAACCGGGACGGGACCCGGGGGAATCTCTGGGGGGGGCCTCTTGGAACCGGGACGGGACCCGGGGGAATCTCTGGGGGGGCCTCTTGGAACCGGGACGGGACCCTGGGGAATCTCTGGGGGGGGCCTCTTGGAACCGGGACGGGACCCGGGGGAATCTCTGGGGGGGCCTCTTGGAACCGGGACGGGACCCGGGGGAACTTCTTGGAGCCGGGACGGGAGCCGGGGAATCTCTGGGGGGACTTCTTGGAACCGGGATGGGACCCGGGGGAACTTCTTGGAACTGGCGTCGGAACAGGAACGGGAACCACCCCGGGGAGGACACTCACTCCCCGGGGAGGACAACACCCACTCACCTCCACGCGGAGTGAAGACTAGGCAATCCTCTGGCACCGGACCCTCCTCCCTGCAGGGCTTAAGACTGCTTGACAATCAATCAGCTGATTGCCTGCAGGAGTGCCAGAGAGGATCCGGTGCTGGAGCGAGGTGTGTGACTCCTGACATAAACTTCACAAAATGGAAAAACAAGGGAAGAAGAAACTTGGAACACCTTCTCTTCAATAACTCTTTTATTCCATTTAAAGTTCTAATAGAAACGTATGGTATCAGTCAAAATAACTATCTGGAATATCTTCAGCTCCAGTCAATAATACAAACAAAGTTCAAACTAGAAGAGATGAACCTAAACTGAACTCAGACAGTGACAAACCTCCTGAAGATCTCAGCACCAAAACCACTTTCTAAAATCCTTTAATCCTGTCATGTTCCAATACCACAATATCCCTTCAAGCTCCAAATGTGAAGAAGATCTCAACATCAACACAGACCCAACGCTTTGGTCACTAATCTGTAGAAACACATTCACAATGAGCAAAAACACCAATATACAGCTCAGACAATACAAGGTCCTACACTAGTTCATTACAGGACAAAGATGTTCAAGATGCTCTCACTTCCTCTAACATATGTTCAAACTGCACAGCTGATCTCCTTGATACCTGTCTACACTGTGATCTCCCCGATACCTGTCTACACTGTGATCTCCCTGATACCTGTCTACACTGTGATCTCCCTGATACCTCTCTACACTGTGATCTCCTTGATACCTGTCTACACTGTGATCTCCCTGGTACCTGTCTACACTGTGATCTCCTTGATACCCATCTACACTGTGATCTCCTTGATACCTGTCTACACTGTGATCTCCCTGATACCTCTCTACACTGTGATCTCCTTGATACCTCTCTACATGCACTCTGGCAGTGTACACCAGTCCAAACATTCTGGCAAAAGATCTGTGAAGACTTATCATTATGCCTGGACCCACCCATTCCAGTCTCACCTGCACTTTGCCTGTTAGGTGATCTCACAGAAATTAAAAGAGAGAAAAATGAGTCCTTCACCTCCTGGTCTCCCTAAGCGTCGCAAAATAGGCGATCCTCATGAACTGGAAATCAAAACATAATCTTAATATAAAGTTATTTAAAAACTTACTCCTAGACCACATCACATTGGAGAGAATTTCTGCTTGCAGGAAAAATCAGTCGGCTCAATTTGAGTTGACATGGTCCCCAATAATTAAATACACCATGTAGCCCTGTGGGGGGGTGGTAGTGCCGCCTTGGGGCTCTTGGGGCCATCTGTGGCTGGGGCGTTGTGGCTTGGGTGGTTGGCGGCCCTGCGATCTGGGGGGGTGATGGCATCTATCCTGGGGGGTGGCGGCCTGGGCTGGGGGGTGCCGGGGGGTGTGTGTGTGGGGGGGCCAGCTCTGGGTTGGGGGTGGTTCTGCTGGGGTGCGATGGGGGTGCTGGGCTTCGGGGCCTTGGGGGCTGGGTGCCCTCCCGGTCCTGGTGGGGGTGCCCGCTGCGGCGCCGGGGGTGGGTCCTCCCTCCGCCTCCCTCCCCTCGCTGGGGCGGCGGTGGCCCCTGCTGCCGGGCTCAGGGTTTGGCTCACCCCTGGATCGGGGGGAGACGGGGGGCAGTGGGGGCTCCGGGTTTGGATGGACAGCTGACTGGAGATGACGAGTGTGGATAAGTGTGTGCGGGTCTGCGTGTGTGTGTGTGGGGGGGGACGGTGAATGTGAGCGTAGGTGTATGTGCGTGTGGGGGTGTGTAGTATATATATATAAGTATGGGTGTTGTCTAATGAGTACCCCCCGTACCCTCACATACCCTAGTATGTGAGGGTACGGGGGGGTCTACGCTCCCTAGCCGCTGGCCTCCAGCCGGGCTTGTGCCGGGCCATGCGGGTCTTAGACTCTGCTCTTCGGCCGTTGGGTGGGGTGGGGGGGCTTCCTGTCCGGGTCCTCTTGTGGTGCCTTGTCGGGGTGGGTGTTGGTCACTGTGTTCCAGGCCGGCCACTTGGGGGTGGAGCGGGATGGCGCGGGGGGTCCAGCTGGGCTAAGTCCTAGCGACGGGGGGACCTTCTCCCTCTCAGCCCCTCCTACCTTACCTCACCTTACCTCATTCAACAATAGGGACCAGTGGATGGGGCCTAGGGTGGGGGGTCCAGGCCACTTAACTGTGGTCTGGCCCCTCCCCCGACTTTGCACCGCCCACAATTTTAACTACACTTGGTCACGCAGGGTCTTGAGGGGATCAGCTGGGCAGCGGTAGAACACCCGGGCCCCCCCCCCCCACGCTACCCCTCCATTTTAAACCGCACCCTAGACACACACATTGCACCACCTCTTCAAAACACAAATACACACCTCCACATGCACCCAACACCCCACAGGGTGGAGGGGGGGGTGGGGGCTCCCCCCAGCACCTCCCGCTGTGGTCCCGCCGTGTTCCGGGGCGAGTGCGGCTGGAGTACCGGGGGGCACGCTAGCTCGGGCGTGGCACCTCCGGGGGGGATGGGTAGTGGTTCTCCCTCCCTATTCACAGTTGTGTTGGTGGAGGACAAGATCCCGTAGTGGCCTGGTGGGGGCCTGGCTGGTGGCCTGGGGAGTGGGGGGCACCCCCCCCCCAACCAAATAAATGTATGTACGTATGTCTGTATATATGTAGATATGTATGTCTGTGTGTGTATGTGTATGCTTGGTGTGTGTGTCTGTGTGTCTGTGTGTGTCTGTGGGTGTGTGTGTGTGTCTGTGGGTGTGTAGGCGTATGCTTGGGTGTGAGTGTGTGGGTGGGCTGGGATTAGGTGATGGGGATGGGGGGGGAAACTGGGGCTCCTGGGGGTTGGAGGGAGGCTGTCCTCCGGCCGGGCCTGGCTGGGCCTTCGCTCTTCCTGGTCTGGGGGGGGGGGGCTGGTCTGGGGTTCGGCGGCTGGGGCCTTCTCTGTCCCGCCGGGGTTGGGGGGGTGGTGGGGGGATGGCCCCCGGGGGTGCGGCGGGCTCCACTGTCAGGGCCGGGGGGGCTCCCCGCCCGCGTGGCCTGGGGGCGCTGCACTGGCCGGTCCCGGCTTGGCGGCTCGGTCGGGGCCCGGGGCTCTGCGCCCTTTATCCTTCTCTTGTGGGCCCCTCTGGCCTGGGGGGGATCCTCTCTGTGCCCTTTATCCTTCTCTTGTGGGCCCCTCTGGCCTGGGGGGGGGTCCTCTCTGTGCCCTTTATCCTTCTCCTGTGGGCCCCTCTGGCCTGGGGGGGGTCCTCTCTGTGCCCTTTATCCTTCTCCTGTGGGCCCCTCTGGCCTGGGGGGGGGTCCTCTCTGTGTCCTTTATCCTTCTCTTGTGGGCCCCTCTGGCCTGGGGGGGTCCTCTCTGTGTCCTTTATCCTTCGCTTGTGGGCCCCTCTGGCCTGGGGGGGGTCCTCTCTGCGTGCTCCGTCTGGTGCCTTCCGGGTTGGGGCGTGGCTCTCCGGGGGGGTTTGTCGGGGCCTCCCTGGATCCGGTGGGTCGCTGGGTGCCGGAGTGGCGGCGTCCGGCCCTGGTGGCCTTGGGCCCCGGGGGGGTACTGCGGCCCCCCCACAACAGTTCCATTCACATCCAGAGGACAAACCACACACACACACACACACACGCACACACACACGCGCACACACTTCCACTCATTGATGAGTTTTGCTGCTGATTTTTCTTATTTTCTGCTATTGTTCTGTCAAATATCAAAATCATGTTTTGTTTTTTTTTTTGGGGGGGGGGTTGTTTTTTGTTTTGTTCTCTGTTTTGTTTTTGTTTTTGCTATCATTGTTGTGATTATTTTGGTTTTTGTTCTGTTGCTCAGGCTGGTTTACTCTCATGCAGTTGGAAAATATTTGGATCACTGTGATAAAAAAAAAATTAAAAAAAAAAGAAATCCTGTGAAATTTCTGTGCGGTTTCCCCAACAGTCCAACAAGAAGCATCCACTGGAGCTCCCGGAGCAGGGCCCCCAAACCAGGGCTTGAATCCCTCCCCAGTCTATGCTCTAAGCTTTTCTTTCCATCTTCAGCTCTCTTCCTGTTAAAAGGGAGTTTGTCTTTCCAGCCTCCTCTGCTTGCTCAGATGGAACGTTTTGTTTTTTTCTGTAAGTGCTTTGAAATGGCCGAGTTGTTTTCGGCTCTAAGTGAATCCAGTGGAACTGAACGTCTGTCTTTTTGCCTTGGTGTTGAAAATGTAGTTACTGTTACACAAACCATAAGTTTCTTGGAATTTCCAAATTAATCATTAAGTTCATGAAAAGTTTGATGAGGACAAACATTTTAAGATTTTAGTTTTTTTCCAAAAAGGCTGTTTTATTTACCTCCATATTATTGGGTGCTCCACCTGGCCTGTACACCTCTGGGTTTTATTTATTTTAAAATAAGATTCTTTTTTCTAATGCAATTTTGTGTTTTCTTCAGCGGCAACAGCAAAATACCGTGATAAAATGCTGTGAATTAAAGTTCTTTGATTTCATAATTGCAACACAGACTGCAAATTCAAAAGGTTGGTTTGTATGGAGGACATAAACACGACTGTGTTGGTGATGAAGATTATAAACGGGACAATTAATGCAGAGCAAGTTTAATAATGAACATCTTCAATGGAAAAATGGTTGTAGTAGCTAATAAACCAGAAGCTTCAGAAAGTGTGTAAAAACACAAACATTCAGGTTTATTATATTAAAAGATTTAAAAGGACAACATTAGAAGTCAAGTGATTTATTAAACCATTAAACATTTAAGCAAATACAATACTTTGAGTTGTGGTCAGTGAAAGACAAAACAACACAGTCACATTTTGTATCAGCGTAGTTCTTGAAAATTGAGTCTCCATTTCACCGTTTCTCACTTTGTTTATCCTCCACAGTCTCGTCGATTTCCTCCACTGCTGGTGGCGTCCAGGACGCCTTGTGCAGACTCTCATTCTTCTCCACCTGCTGAACACTGGGCGGTGACGTTAACTGCATGTGCATCGGCAGATGCTTGAATTCCTCCTCGTTTATGTCGTAGTTCTTCATCTTTGAGTCCAGGACCCACCAGTGGCCAGCGAAGCCCACGTCCAACACCCTGTGCGGCAGCTCCCTCCATGGTACCGACAGGCCGGAGCACTGGGCCTCGTACAGAGCCGTGCTCGGGTCGTAGTCGGCCCGGTAGACCAGGGAGAGAAAGCCCAGGCTGACGTGTCGGAGCCGGCCGTCGTTGCGGAGCTTCACCAGACTCTGGACATGGCTGTCGGATGTGCCGCTACGTATCCACGGCGACAGCAGGCCCAGCTGGTTAGAGTGCTCCAGGAGGCGGGCGTCAAAAGACGGGCGGTCGGGTTTGAGGTGGAAACAGAGCCAGGCTCCACCTAGCAAGGAGGCGTACACAGAGGCTTTGACCGGTCGCTCCCAGGCGCTGACCACCACGTCCCGGCAGGCCTCCCTGTAGTCCGACAACAGGCTGCAACACCACACTCCTGTAGACGACAGCAAACGGCACCGAGTGCATCACGCTAATGTCCGCCATCTTTAGCGCTTGCGACATGTGATCTGATCGAACAGAACACATGATAAGACCAGGTCTGAACAGGCCCAGTCACTCATTTAGCCAATTGGAGATAAACATTCAATGGCAATTATAACACGATGCAACTGTGAACTCGGGGATGGCGCCACCTTGTCTAGCAGCAGCTCTCAGACCATGTGCTCATATAACCAAGCAGTTTGACATGTTTTTAAGATTTAAACATCAATAATAACTGAGATGTATTGATGAAGCAGGGGGCCTTTTTATTGTGTGTACAAAATAAACCCATGCCAACAAACTATCAACTTTCAGTATCAACTATAATCCCTCATCCTAGAATCTCCTTCAGTTGATCATAATTGGAAGAAGATGATCATGACATGATGCTCACATTATAGATTTAAACTCGGACACAAGAGGCCACCAACTCTGTCAGACATGTGCAACCAACTGACAAAGCTATCATTGATTCCTAACGAAAACATTGTTTCCTCACTGTGTTTGATGGACATGTACCAGGTCCGTCACCACCTGGCAGTGGGAGCTGCAGTGTTGACAAGTCGGGCTGAGTTTCTTCACCTGCTTTGGTGTTTTTCAGCCTCTCCCAGCGGCTTCTCCAGCCCGCAGCGGCCGCGCTGTCCACCGCGGAGCACAGCGTCCTCCTCGGTATCCGCGCTGAAGCCATTTCCACCGACCCAGCCTGGCGTCTCTCTCCACCCCGCGTCCTGCGGACTGACCGCTACCTCAAGCCGCTTCCCGGAGCTAAAATGGCGCCCGCACGGTGCAGCGGCGTTACTCTTCCGAGTGAAACTTGTCGCTCGTAAAGGATCCGCTTTGGGTTGAACGGCAGTTGAAGTTGCATGAGCGCCATCTGGTGGTTCTATTTACATACGTCATTTCTTTTGCCTAATAAACCTGTTGCCTTTTAAGGATCATCTTCAGCTCCTTCATCTTCCTTAACCCCTCCTCCTTCCATCCCTTCTCTCCTCAATCCCTCCATCACGTTCCTTCTTTCACTCCCATACTTCCTGCATCTCCGCCAGCTCCACTGTTTCTGATTCTTCACACAGACTGAAAAGGCCTGATGACGTGTTTTGTACTATTTAAGTAGTTGTGCGCCATTCTTAACCTGGTAAAGTCTCCTCATACATCCCATGATGTTTTTGAATATTGTCCTCTTTTGTTTTGGTCCCATTGTGGTTGCCACGTTTCATGTATGTATGTTTTCCACACTGGTTTTCCACTCTGTTCTCGGCAATGTGATGTCATTATCTAGAAATGCTTCGGTGTTGGCTATCTTGGCCAGCCTATCAAGGTTCTGCTTTGCACCAGAGGAACACCTTAATCTAACAGATGTTAATTGGTATTTTCTGTGTGTCACTTAAAATGGAATAAGCTTTTTACAAATATGGGAATATGATTCACATTCAGTTACAAAATCTATTTTTTGTATGTTCTATGTTTTATCTATGGCGGTGTCCGTCGATGAGGTGTCGACATAGATTATCTTTTTTTTTTTTTTTTTAATACGTCTATGTCTCTACCATAAAAAAAAAACAGTAGATAAGGAAATTATATTCGTAAAACAATTTATAAGTGCTGAATTTCAGCATTCCTGTTAAATGGTTTTCACTTATATAGCACTGGGTGAGCAGCCCCAAAGGGCTTTACATAGCTCACCACATTCACCCATTCACAAACCATGGGAGGCTGCAGTCATGTGAGGCGCTGTCACTCCAATGGGAGCAGTTTGGGGTTCAGTGTCTTGACCAAGGACACTTTGGTGTGTAAGCAGGCAGAGATGGCAGAGGCGGGATTTGAACCTGCAAACTTCCAATTGGGAGACGACCGGTCCACCAATGAGTTGTACGCCCCATAAGTTAAGTGGAAAGTGTATGCAGTGACCTTTGATGGAGTGTAATGTAGCTTCTTGGAGGAACTGTCAATGAAAGCATCTTGATAGTATTCTATTAATTTGCAACATTGTCATTACCAAGTGTAAATACTCCAATAAATACATGAGGAATGGAATACTAAATCATGCTAAAAGGAACTGTACCCACAGCAAAATTCTTTTGTCTTCACGACTGTATTGATTGTAAGAAAATGTGGTTGATTGGGGATCAATTTTGTCTTAACAATAAAGATTTAGATTGGATATTGAATACTCCTGTTCCTTCTGTGGAAAGGAATATAAAACGAGCTGTAATTTGTTTTAACAATGTACCTTTGCTAAAATGTTTTGGGTGGAAATAAAGAATTATAATAACAGAACAACTGGATGTGTTATTCGACTCAGGGAGAAGGATATTATTATTTGCTTTGATGACCCAGAGAAGGAAAAAGACATATTTTTGTTCGACTTCTTTTACTTTAGGTAAATTCCATATCCACAAGAAGAAATGGTCAGAATCTAAATCCACATTTGAACACTTTCGTCATGAACTGATATGGCACCTTGATTCATGTACTTCAAAATAAGAATAATGCAATCGTCATTATATATTAATATTTGTATAGCAAGTTCAATAATGTTCAATATTGTTGATTATGTAATTGTACAAAAACACACACATAATTGAACGATACTATGATATCACTTTCTAGCTCTATGTTCAGAGAGGCCATCTGTCCGCGGATTGACACCGGAAGTTTAAATAAAGTTATTTTAATGACGTAGCGTCGTGTTTACGTGGTGACGTTTATCGGAACACGTAGACAGCCTGAGCACGGGAAGTGTTTACGGTACATTAAAATCCCTTTTCTGTTCGCTTATTGCAGAGAGTAAAGTTTTTGTTGGTTTAGATGGTGGAATAAATGTGGGACTCTGCAGCGGAAGTAGTGTTTGTGTTGAAACGAGTGTTTCCTGTCGCCATTAGCAGGTAGCGCCTTTCTGTCAGGTGAGTTCTCTCCTTTATAACGTCTGTTTACACTGCAGCTTTTCTCACAGGTACGTTCATGTGTCCTCAGGTGAGGAGCTCAGAGGTCGTCCCAATGGCCAGTCCAAGTGATCTGCACTTTCAAGGTAAATGTAGCCTGAGGTTCTGTAGCGTGAGAGAACTCTTAACTAAAACTAGTTTACTTTATTCCTGGTTCTGTAGTGTGAGTAGAACTCTTAACTACAACTAGTTTACTTTGTTCCTGATTCTGTAGTGAGTAGAACTCTTAACTAAAACTAGTTTACTTTATTCCTGGTTCTGTAGTGTGAGCAGAACTCTTAACTAAAACTAGTTTACTTTATTCCTGGTTCTGTAGTGTGAGCAGAACTCTTAACTAAAACTAGTTTACTTTATTCCTGGTTCTGTAGTGTGAGTAGAACTCTTAACTAAAACTAGTTTACTTTATTCCTGGTTCTGTAGTGTGAGTAGAACTCTTAACTACAACTAGTTTACTTTGTTCCTGATTCTGTAGTGAGTAGAACTCTTAACTAAAACTAGTTTACTTTATTCCTGGTTCTGTAGTGTGAGCAGAACTCTTAACTAAAACTAGTTTACTTTATTCCTGGTTCTGTAGTGTGAGTAGAACTCTTAACTAAAACTAGTTTACTTTGTTCCTGATTCTGTAGTGAGTAGAACTCTTAACTACAACTAGTTTACTTTATTCCTGGTTCTGTAGTGTGAGCAGAACTCTTAACTAAAACTAGTTTACTTTATTCCTGGTTCTATAGTGTGAGTAGAACTCTTAACTAAAACTAGTTTACTTTATTCCTGGTTCTGTAGTGTGAGCAGAACTCTTAACTACAACTAGTTTACTTTATTCCTGGTTCTATAGTGTGAGTAGAACTCTTAACTACAACTAGTTTACTTTATTCCTGGTTCTATAGTGTGAGTAGAACTCTTAACTAAAACTAGTTTACTTTGTTCCTGATTCTGTAGTGAGTAGAACTCTTAACTACAACTAGTTTACTTTATTCCTGGTTCTATAGTGTGAGTAGAACTCTTAACTAAAACTAGTTTACTTTATTCCTGGTTCTGTAGTGTGAGCAGAACTCTTAACTAAAACTAGTTTACTTTATTCCTGGTTCTGTAGTGTGAGCAGAACTCTTAACTACAACTAGTTTACTTTATTCCTGGTTCTATAGTGTGAGTAGAACTCTTAACTACAACTAGTTTACTTTATTCCTGGTTCTATAGTGTGAGTAGAACTCTTAACTAAAACTAGTTTACTTTATTCCTGGTTCTATAGTGTGAGTAGAACTCTTAACTACAACTAGTTTACTTTATTCCTGGTTCTATAGTGTGAGTAGAACTCTTAACTAAAACTAGTTTACTTTATTCCTGGTTCTGTAGTGTGAGTAGAACTCTTAACTACAACTAGTTTACTTTATTCCTGGTTCTATAGTGTGAGTAGAACTCTTAACTAAAACTAGTTTACTTTATTCCTGGTTCTGTAGTGTGAGTAGAACTCTTAACTACAACTAGTTTACTTTGTTCCTGATTCTGTAGTGAGTAGAACTCTTAACTAAAACTAGTTTACTTTATTCCTGGTTCTGTAGTGTGAGCAGAACTCTTAACTAAAACTAGTTTACTTTATTCCTGGTTCTGTAGTGTGAGTAGAACTCTTAACTAAAACTAGTTTACTTTGTTCCTGATTCTGTAGTGAGTAGAACTCTTAACTACAACTAGTTTACTTTATTCCTGGTTCTGTAGTGTGAGCAGAACTCTTAACTACAACTAGTTTACTTTATTCCTGGTTCTATAGTGTGAGTAGAACTCTTAACTACAACTAGTTTACTTTATTCCTGGTTCTATAGTGTGAGTAGAACTCTTAACTAAAACTAGTTTACTTTATTCCTGGTTCTGTAGTGTGAGCAGAACTCTTAACTACAACTAGTTTACTTTATTCCTGGTTCTATAGTGTGAGTAGAACTCTTAACTACAACTAGTTTACTTTATTCCTGGTTCTATAGTGTGAGTAGAACTCTTAACTAAAACTAGTTTACTTTGTTCCTGATTCTGTAGTGAGTAGAACTCTTAACTACAACTAGTTTACTTTATTCCTGGTTCTATAGTGTGAGTAGAACTCTTAACTAAAACTAGTTTACTTTATTCCTGGTTCTGTAGTGTGAGCAGAACTCTTAACTAAAACTAGTTTACTTTATTCCTGGTTCTGTAGTGTGAGCAGAACTCTTAACTACAACTAGTTTACTTTATTCCTGGTTCTATAGTGTGAGTAGAACTCTTAACTACAACTAGTTTACTTTATTCCTGGTTCTATAGTGTGAGTAGAACTCTTAACTAAAACTAGTTTACTTTATTCCTGGTTCTGTAGTGTGACCAGAACTCTTAACTAAAACTAGTTTACTTTATTCCTGGTTCTGTAGTGTGAGTAGAACTCTTAACTACAACTAGTTTACTTTATTCCTGGTTCTATAGTGTGAGTAGAACTCTTAACTACAACTAGTTTACTTTATTCCTGGTTCTATAGTGTGAGTAGAACTCTTAACTAAAACTAGTTTACTTTATTCCTGGTTCTGTAGTGTGAGCAGAACTCTTAACTACAACTAGTTTACTTTATTCCTGGTTCTATAGTGTGAGTAGAACTCTTAACTACAACTAGTTTACTTTATTCCTGGTTCTATAGTGTGAGTAGAACTCTTAACTAAAACTAGTTTACTTTATTCCTGGTTCTGTAGTGTGAGTAGAACTCTTAACTACAACTAGTTTACTTTGTTCCTGATTCTGTAGTGAGTAGAACTCTTAACTAAAACTAGTTTACTTTATTCCTGGTTCTGTAGTGTGAGCAGAACTCTTAACTAAAACTAGTTTACTTTATTCCTGGTTCTGTAGTGTGAGTAGAACTCTTAACTAAAACTAGTTTACTTTGTTCCTGATTCTGTAGTGAGTAGAACTCTTAACTACAACTAGTTTACTTTATTCCTGGTTCTATAGTGTGAGTAGAACTCTTAACTAAAACTAGTTTACTTTATTCCTGGTTCTGTAGTGTGAGCAGAACTCTTAACTAAAACTAGTTTACTTTATTCCTGGTTCTGTAGTGTGAGCAGAACTCTTAACTACAACTAGTTTACTTTATTCCTGGTTCTGTAGTGTGAGTAGAACTCTTAACTACAACTAGTTTACTTTATTCCTGGTTCTGTAGTGTGAGCAGAACTCTTAACTACAACTAGTTTACTTTATTCCTGGTTCTATAGTGTGAGTAGAACTCTTAACTAAAACTAGTTTACTTTGTTCCTGATTCTGTAGTGAGTAGAACTCTTAACTACAACTAGTTTACTTTATTCCTGGTTCTATAGTGTGAGTAGAACTCTTAACTAAAACTAGTTTACTTTATTCCTGGTTCTATAGTGTGAGTAGAACTCTTAACTAAAACTAGTTTACTTTATTCCTGGTTCTATAGTGTGAGTAGAACTCTTAACTAAAACTAGTTTACTTTATTCCTGGTTCTGTAGTGTGAGTAGAACTCTTAACTAAAACTAGTTTACTTTATTCCTGGTTCTGTAGTGTGAGCAGAACTCTTAACTAAAACTAGTTTACTTTATTCCTGGTTCTGTAGTGTGAGTAGAACTCTTAACTAAAACTAGTTTACTTTGTTCCTGATTCTGTAGTGAGTAGAACTCTTAACTACAACTAGTTTACTTTATTCCTGGTTCTATAGTGTGAGTAGAACTCTTAACTAAAACTAGTTTACTTTATTCCTGGTTCTGTAGTGTGAGCAGAACTCTTAACTAAAACTAGTTTACTTTATTCCTGGTTCTGTAGTGTGAGCAGAACTCTTAACTAAAACTAGTTTACTTTATTCCTGGTTCTGTAGTGTGAGCAGAACTCTTAACTACAACTAGTTTACTTTATTCCTGGTTCTATAGTGTGAGTAGAACTCTTAACTAAAACTAGTTTACTTTGTTCCTGATTCTGTAGTGAGTAGAACTCTTAACTACAACTAGTTTACTTTATTCCTGGTTCTATAGTGTGAGTAGAACTCTTAACTAAAACTAGTTTACTTTATTCCTGGTTCTATAGTGTGAGTAGAACTCTTAACTAAAACTAGTTTACTTTATTCCTGGTTCTATAGTGTGAGTAGAACTCTTAACTAAAACTAGTTTACTTTATTCCTGGTTCTGTAGTGTGAGTAGAACTCTTAACTAAAACTAGTTTACTTTATTCCTGGTTCTGTAGTGTGAGCAGAACTCTTAACTAAAACTAGTTTACTTTATTCCTGGTTCTGTAGTGTGAGTAGAACTCTTAACTAAAACTAGTTTACTTTGTTCCTGATTCTGTAGTGAGTAGAACTCTTAACTACAACTAGTTTACTTTATTCCTGGTTCTATAGTGTGAGTAGAACTCTTAACTAAAACTAGTTTACTTTATTCCTGGTTCTGTAGTGTGAGCAGAACTCTTAACTAAAACTAGTTTACTTTATTCCTGGTTCTGTAGTGTGAGCAGAACTCTTAACTACAACTAGTTTACTTTATTCCTGGTTCTATAGTGTGAGTAGAACTCTTAACTAAAACTAGTTTACTTTATTCCTGGTTCTGTAGTGTGAGTAGAACTCTTAACTACAACTAGTTTACTTTGTTCCTGATTCTGTAGTGAGTAGAACTCTTAACTACAACTAGTTTACTTTATTCCTGGTTCTATAGTGTGAGTAGAACTCTTAACTAAAACTAGTTTACTTTATTCCTGGTTCTGTAGTGTGAGTAGAACTCTTAACTAAAACTAGTTTACTTTATTCCTGGTTCTGTAGTGTGAGTAGAACTCTTAACTAAAACTAGTTTACTTTATTCCTGGTTCTGTAGTGTGAGTAGAACTCTTAACTAAAACTAGTTTACTTTGTTCCTGATTCTGTAGTGAGTAGAACTCTTAACTAAAACTAGTTTACTTTATTCCTGGTTCTGTAGTGTGAGCAGAACTCTTAACTAAAACTAGTTTACTTTATTCCTGGTTCTGTAGTGTGAGCAGAACTCTTAACTACAACTAGTTTACTTTATTCCTGGTTCTGTAGTGTGAGCAGAACTCTTAACTAAAACTAGTTTACTTTATTCCTGGTTCTATAGTGTGAGCAGAACTCTTAACTAAAACTAGTTTACTTTGTTCCTGGTTCTATAGTGTGAGTAGAACTCTTAACTAAAACTAGTTTACTTTGTTCCTGGTTCTATAGTGTGAGCAGAATTCATGATCACAAACAACTGTTTCATAAATCAATGAGAATATGTGCCGCTCTGCATAACATCAGTTTTAAATAGATTGTACCATATCGAGGCAGTACCTGCAGGGGACTGTGTTCAGCAGGATGGGCAGTGGTTCTGTCTCTAACGGAAGGCCTGTGGCCAAAACACCCACCCTCAACTCTTCCCATTAAACTAACTTGTACTGTGAGTTTGTCCAGTGAGCATCATCCCCTTGCATTAGGGCTATACTCAATTAATCACATTTTAATCGCGATTATGATTTTGGCTCGAGACTATCTCAACATTCCTATAATGGAGGAAAAAGGATGATGTCGTCGAGCCGATGAACGGGAGTCGGATGCGGCGTTTTCAGCAAGGAACTCCAAACTTTATTCTCCATTAATCCACACTTCTCAGTAACTCTTCTTTTGTCTCTGTCCAACATGAGAGCAGCACTACACGCTGTTACACCAAAATACTACCGAGCGGAAACTCTGCCTCTCTACAAAATAAAGTTCTCCACCGCCCCACAGTAACTGGGTGAACTATCACCTTAACTGATCACCACAGTGGGGAACTTTATTTTGTAGAGAGGAATTAGTTCCGTTGTTCCACCGTGTGTGCGCTCCGATGGAGAGACGAAAGGAAAAAAGAGAGAAAAGAAAAGCGTTTCAGCGTGTGTTGGAATGGAGGATAAAGTTTGGAGTTCCTTGCTGAACACGCCGCCTCCAACTTCCGGTCATCGGCTCCACACCGCCACTAGGTTAATTCTGGCCTCTTTAAGTTGAGGCTCAACATCTATTTATTTAGACTGGCTTTTAATACACAGTGATATGGGGACATTTTATTTTATTTTATTTTGATTCAATTTGTTTTGATTCAATTTGTTTTTACTTTTGTTCTCTTTTAATTATTTTCTTTCTCATTTTACTGGCTGCTTTTACTGTGAAGCTTTTTGATCACCTTGAGTGTTGTAAAGGCCTTCATGAATGAATACTGACTGACTGACTGACTGACTGACTGACTGACTGACTGACTGACTGACTGACTGACTGACTGACTGACTTCCAGGTCCGGCCTGATGTTGCTCTAGTTTCAGGAGCTTCAAGGGTTGGACGTAGCTTGTAAACCTCTGCTCATCTTTACAGCCGTGAGGCTGAACCCCTTTAAACTCTTTAACATGAGATCAACTTTAAGACAAAATTCCAAAGTAGCAGCAGAAACATAGTGCTGGATGACAGAAGCCATCAAAAACAGGTATTAACTGACGAGGGCTAAAAATAGATCATGTTAAAATGACCTTTCCCTGTGGAGTCTACACGTTCTTCCTGTGGAGTCTACAGGTTCTTCCTGTGGAGTCTACAGGTTCACCCTGTGGAGTCTACAGGTTCACCCTGTGGAGTCTACAGGTTCTTCCTGTGGAGTCTACACGTTCACCCTGTGGAGTCTACAGGTTCTCTCTGTGGAGTCTACAGGTTCTCTCTGTGGAGTCTACAGGTTCTTCCTGTGGAGTCTACAGGTTCTTCCTGTGGAGTCTACAGGTTCTCCCTGTGGAGTCTACAGGTTCTCCCTGTGGAGTCTACAGGTTCTTCCTGTGGAGTCTACACGTTCACCCTGTGGAGTCTACAGGTTCTCTCTGTGGAGTCTACAGGTTCTCTCTGTGGAGTCTACAGGTTCTTCCTGTGGAGTCTACAGGTTCTCCCTGTGGAGTCTACAGGTTCTCCCTGTGGAGTCTACAGGTTCACCCTGTGGAGTCTACACGTTCACCCTGTGGAGTCTACAGGTTCTCTCTGTGGAGTCTACAGGTTCTCTCTGTGGAGTCTACAGGTTCTCTCTGTGGAGTCTACAGGTTCTTCCTGTGGAGTCTACACGTTCACCCTGTGGAGTCTACAGGTTCTTCCTGTGGAGTCTACAGGTTCACCCTGTGGAGTCTACAGGTTCTCTCTGTGGAGTCTACAGGTTCTTCCTGTGGAGTCTACACGTTCACCCTGTGGAGTCTACAGGTTCTTCCTGTGGAGTCTACAGGTTCACCCTGTGGAGTCTACAGGTTCACCCTGTGGGGTCTACAGGTTCTTCCTGTGGAGTCTACACGTTCACCCTGTGGAGTCTACAGGTTCTCTCTGTGGAGTCTACAGGTTCTCTCTGTGGAGTCTACAGGTTCTTCCTGTGGAGTCTACAGGTTCTCTCTGTGGAGTCTACAGGTTCTCTCTGTGGAGTCTACAGGTTCTTCCTGTGGAGTCTACAGGTTCTTCCTGTGGAGTCTACAGGTTCTCTCTGTGGAGTCTACAGGTTCTCTCTGTGGAGTCTACAGGTTCTTCCTGTGGAGTCTACAGGTTCACCCTGTGGAGTCTACAGGTTCACCCTGTGGAGTCTACAGGTTCTTCCTGTGGAGTCTACAGGTTCACCCTGTGGAGTCTACACGTTCTTCCTGTGGAGTCTACAGGTTCACCCTGTGGAGTCTACAGGTTCACCCTGTGGAGTCTACAGGTTCTCTCTGTGGAGTCTACAGGTTCTCTCTGTGGAATCTACAGGTTCACCCTGTGGAGTCTACAGGTTCTCTCTGTGGAGTCTACAGGTTCACCCTGTGGAGTCTACAGGTTCTCTCTGTGGAGTCTACAGGTTCACCCTGTGGAGTCTACAGGTTCTCTCTGTGGAGTCTACAGGTTCTCTCTGTGGAGTCTACAGGTTCTTCCTGTGGAGTCTACACGTTCACCCTGTGGAGTCTGCATGTCCTTCCTGTAGATGTGCGCCCCCCCCCCCCCCCCCCCCCCCCCCCCCCCCCCCCCCCCAGTGTAGACACATGTATTAGGTGGGTGTGACTGCAGCTGTTCTGCAGGTGTGAGTGTGAGTCCCATGCTGGGCTGCTCACTCTCCAGGTGAACCTGCTGCATCACATCAGGACCCTGAGCTGGATGAAGAGGTGTAGGAGAACAAGGGATGAGTTGCACCATGAGGAGACATCAGGGTAATTGACAGCAGCTCCTCTTCTCCTCAGAGTTTGACGAAGCTGCAGAGCTTCTGTCTGCCGACCCGCAGGCCTCCACCCTCAGCGTGTCGGCCTCCACCCTCAGCGTGTCGGCCTCCAGCAGCACCAACAGCAGAGCGGCGGAGGATGTGAAGCTGGAGCTGTCGGAGGAAGAGGAGGGCCAGGAGGAG